>NC_083240.1:8522702-8747691 GCF_032191835.1 Heteronotia binoei | reverse complement strand
AAGAAAGAAAGAAAGAAAGAAAGAAAGAAAGTTAGAAAGAAAGAAAGAAAGAAAGAAAGGAAGGAAGGAAGGAAGGAAGGAAGGAAGGAAGAAAGAAAGAGTACAGTCAAAGCAGAACGAGGGAAAAGGAAGAAGCACATAAGGGAAAGCGCACCAAAGTCCATGAATCGGATGTTCTCCTGCTGTGGCTTTTTCACCAAGATGGTCTTCTTCTTGGAGGCTTTGATCTGCTTCAGAAGGGCCCTCTGGATGTCGGCGGCTGTGTAGGAGGTGGCTGCCGGCGCCAGCAAAAGGAAGGAAGGGCGAAATGAGGCTTTGGAAGCTCAGAACCATCTTCCCTTTTTCATGCCATCCTCGAGAATCAGCCCCTTTCATCCCCATCTCATGCAGAGAAAAAGACAAACTGCAAACCCACGATGAACTCTGTTCCAGCTACAGTCCTCCCTCTGCCGTGCCTGCTGCATTTTGCTGAACAAAAGGTCTATCTGGAGAGGGAGAACTGGTTTTTAAAAGGGGGGGATTAAAGTGCCTTGGGGGCTTGCGTCTCATAGGAACCCGGAGGCTCACAGCAGGCCTTTTTGCAATCAGAGTTTTCTCCCCGTCTGGGCCTCTCCTGTAAAGGTGAGCTACTAAGAGCCTCATGGTGCAGAGTGGTAAAGCTGCAAGTACTGCAGTCCTTAGCTCTGCTCACGACTTGAGTTCAATCCCAGTGGAAGCTGGGTTCGGGTAGCCGACTCAGGTTGACTCAGCCTTCCATCCTTCCGAGGTCGGTAAAATGAGTACCCAGCTTGCTGGGGGGGAAAAGCGTAGATGACTGGGAAGGCATTGGCAAACTACCCCGTAAAAAAACATTGTGAAAGCAACGTCACCCCAGAGTCGGAAACGACTGGTGCTTGCACCTTTACCTTTTAAAGGTGAGCTGGGGTTGGACTAGGAAGACCAGGGATTAAAGCCTGCTCAGCCCAAGAAACTCCCTGGTGACCCATCTATCTACCTTGCATCATTTCCCCCTGCTCTTCCTCTAAGGAGCTCAGGGCAAGCAACACGGCTCCTCCTCCCTCGATTTAATGTAATTTTCGATTTATACCCCGCCCTATCCCGCAAGCGGGCTCTGGGCGGCTTACAACATTAAAACCTTACGAAAACATTAAACCAACCACATCCAGACTAGACAATATCACGATTACAGAATCTGTAGAATTACAGAACTATCAAAGTAATATTCAACATAACTTAAGCAGCACCTAGATGGTAAGGCGCTGGGGGAAGCGATGACTTCAGGGGATGCCCACTGGATCAATTAAAGCTTGATGGAAGAGCTCCGTCTTACAGGCCCTGCGAAACTTGGATAAGAGAGCTCATTCTGCCCAGTGGGGGCCTGGACCAAAAAGGCCCTGGACCTTATTGAAGCCAGTCGGGAGTCCTTCGAACCAGGGATCACAAGAAGATGTTGTGAAGCCAACATCTAGGGCGGGAGCCTGATTCCACTTCCTGCCTTCCCCCAACCCAGCACAGGGTTTCCGTCTTAGATGGATTTAACTTCAATTGGCTCTGGCGCAACCAACCAGCCTGTGGCTTGCAAATTTTATCTTCACAACAACTATGTAAGGTAGGCTAGGCTGAGAGACAGTGGGTGCTTTCACACAGCGACTGCTCGTAAGCGGATTTTTTGGGCTATTCTTATGCAGCAGAAAACCAGTTGCAAAGCACGTTATTCAGGCGTGAGAATGCACCCAGTGATTGGCCTGAGGTCACCTGGATTCAAAGGATACCCAAGCAGCAGGACTGCGAAGCCCCTCTCTGCCCGAGACCCCGGAGAGCTGCAGACTGTGCCAGAGAGCCCCCCCCCCGAAAAAGATTTCTTCAGACGCACCCCATGCAAAACAACATGAGAACGCAAACCATATTACCTGATCTGGGGGTCACCAGCAGCCCTGGAATCTCCCCCTTCCCCCCACCCCCCGTTCTATAGCCAAAAGCAGAATATATAACTCTTGCTATTGCACAGTCATTATGCCTTACACAACATCCCCACGACGTCCCTTTGCTTCACTAACATGAGCATCCGGTGTCATGTTCGTATCATTAACCCCACGGCCAGTCGCTAATGCGATGATTTTGCCGCAGTCAGAATCTAGGATGGAGCCATCAGGGAAAGAACCGTTTCACGACTCGCACCCGTTTTGCGAATCTGGTTTGTTAAGACACCCCACTGACGTGTGGGATTCAGAAAGAACGGCTCACATACTTTCAAGATTCTTTGTTGCAATCATAGGGGCTAGGGGGGAAAAAAGGTAAAGGTAGTCCCCTGTGCAAGCACCAGTCGTTTCCAACTCTGGAGTGAGTCGCATCACGTTTTCATGCAGCCTTTTTTATGGGGTGGCTTGCCATCGCCTTCCCCAGTCATCTACACTTTCCCCCCAGCAAACTGGGTCCTCATTTTACCGACCTCGGAAGAATGGAAGGCTGAGTCAACCTCGAGAAGGCTACCTGAACCCAGCTTCCATCGGGATCGAACTCAGGGCATGAGCAGAGAGCTCACACTGCAGTACTGCAGCTTTAGCTCTCTGTGCCACGGCGCTCTTAGGGGCTAGAAACTTGCTCACTATTTAAAGTTATTTCAAACTAAAGACTATGGTTTTTCAGGAAGTAGAATTCAGGACTCAGTACTGCCATCTATGGGTTTTCTGAGTTCCTGCAGAATTGTGACATACACGCAGCCTTGATTAAATATCCCAGAGTTGGAGGAAGCAGATAGCGGCTGTCTGGTAAGTCCAGTTTGTTCTACCACAATGGAGTTGTTGTGGGGGGGCAGGGAGAGGGGATGCTCACTTGGGTCAAAGTGGGATTCGACGATGATGCGCACAGCGTTGCTTTGGCCCAGATCTCGCACCCGGATGCTCTTGAAGTCCTTCTTGACGTCAGAATTGCGGAAAAGCTCATCCAGCTGAGGTCCAAGAGGGGGAAAAGAAGAAAAAAGGCGAAAAAAGGGTTTAAAGAAGTGCTTTTATGGTGGATTTCTGTAGCTTCTTACACAGCTCCGGATCTGCCTCAAAACTGACCAACTGGTAGGAGAAGTTGCTTCAGAAAAGCATTTCAAGAAGGAAGACGTTCAGTCGAAGGAGCTGCAAGACAAACTTTTCTGCCATCTTAACAGAAAGAGGACTCTCAAAAGCTTACACCCCAGAAATCTGGTTGGGTCTTTAAGGCACTACTGCACTTGAATCCAGCTCCTCTACCACAGACCAGCTACTCCCTTAAGCGTATGCTGACCTTTGGAAATCAAGCCAGAATGTGCAATAGCAGGGATTGGGCAACCTATAAATATAGTAGTAATAGTAATAATAATAATAATGTCGAAGAAGAAGCCCACTGTAGATTTATATCTTGCCCAGTTTGGTGTAGTGGTTAAGTGTGTGGACCACTGGGTTTGATTCTCCACTCCTCCACTTGCACCTGATGGAATGGCCTTGGGTCAGCCATAGTTCTTGCACAGCTGTTCCTCTCAACAGCAGTTTCTGTCAGAGCTGTCTCAGCCCCACCCACCTCACAGGGTGTCTGTTGTGGGGGGGGGGGGAGGAAGATATAGGAGATGGTAAGCCGCTCTGTGTCTCTGATTCAGAGAGAAGGGCGGGGTATAAATCTGCAGAGGTGGGTGGGGCTGAGAAGATCTCTCTCAGAAGCTGCCTTTTCAAGGACAGCTCTCCAAGAGCTATGGCTGACCCAAGGCCCAGTGCCGGCCCTGGAGCGCATGGCACCCCAGGCACGCTCCCGGCCCGCTGCCCCCCGCCCTCCCTCTGCAGCACCGTGCTCCATCACGCCCTCCCCCCCATGCGATCAGAGGAGTGCACCGTGACGAGGCTGGGCCCTACTGGCTTCGAGGCAGTTGGTATCTGAGTGTTCTTTGAAGAGAGTGCGGGAGGAGCCAGTTTGGTGTAGCGGTTAAGTGTGCGGACTCTGATCTGGGAGAACCGGGTTTGATTCCCCACTCGTCCACTTGCACCTGCTGGAATGGCCTTGGGTCAGCCATAGCTCTGGGAGAGGTTGTCCTTGAAAGGGCAGCTGCTGGGAGAGTCCTCTCAGCCCCACCCACCTCAAAGGGTGTCTGTTGTGGGGGAGGGAGATAAAGGAGATTGTGAGCCACTCTGAGACTCTTGAGTGGAGGGTGGAATATAAATCCAATGTCTTCTTCTTCCCCAAACCGGAAGTGAGGGAGGAACGAAGCCTCCTTCAGCTCTCTCTTCAAAGAGTGCTCAAATGCCGGCCACCTCGAAGCCAGTAGGGCCCAGCCTTGTCCCGGTGCGCTCCTCTGATTGCATGGGGGGAGGACGGAGCGCAGCACAAGGGAAGGGAAGGGAGGAGGCTGGAAGTGGTGGTGGGAGGAGAGGCAAACTTAGGCGTTTGTTTTGTGCACTGGGGGGAACCCAATTCGGCACCCCTCTCCCGGAGCCCTAGGCAACCGCCTAGTTTGCCTAGTGGGTGAGCCGGTCCTGCCGAGATCTTTCCAACAGCTGCAAGTGGAGGAGTGGGGAATCAAACCCGTTTCCCCCAGCTAAGACTCAGCGCGCTTCACCACTACACCAAACTGGCAAACAAGCAGATAAAGGGATAACTAAATAACCTCGCCACGTCACTCAACTGATCAAGCCAAGCCCAAAAGCCACGTCATACCAAAATAACATTAAGGAACCAATAATGAATTAGAGTGCCATCTTCCAAGTTCTCCAGAAATTCACCCGGGATTATCTGCACAGTCAGCTCCCTTCATCTGCTTTTGAATTGACGCTTCTTCAGCGATCGTTTGCTTAACCTGGATTTTGGTAGGTGACCTATTTCCCTTTGGTTTTTCTTCCTTTCTTCCCCAACATTTTTTGTTTTCGTATTTCACTTCTGGGCGTGATTTAGTTGTAAATTTTATGTGGCAGCTCACAGTTTTAGGGGCTTCGCAAAATACACAAAATAAGAATATCCTTATTTGGAATAAGTGACGCTGCTTCTGCTAGCAACAGAAAGAAGCTAGGAGAGAAAGGACAAACCCTGAGGCGCCTCAAAAGCTTTCTCAGTTTCTTGCGATTTTTGTCCATGCATTTTCCAGCTTAGCTTTAGTCTCCCAGCCCCACGGTCTCCCGACATCTGTAGTCCTCAGTTTCCCTTCCATTTAGAATCATAGAATTGGATGGGACCTCCAGGGTCATCTAGTCCAACCCCCTGTACAATGCAGGAAATTCACAAAAAAACCCCTTTTCCTTCTTGACTATTACTGTTGTTGTTCTTATAATTCATAACAAGTTATTTATTATTTTATTAGTATTTATGGCATTTCTAAACCGCCCTCCCCCACAGAGTGGTGTATATCACATGTGACGTACAATTTAGTTAAGACATCACAGTAAATAAGTTAATTTGTATAAAACCAAACAATCCATCACAATTTCTCATAAAACCATTAACCTAGGCATGACTCTTTAGCCACGAGCAAGTTGGAGACCTGCAAGGAATTGCCTAAAAGAATGGACAACCTTTCCATCAACTCTCCCCACCCAGGATATTGTAAGTTCAATTCCCACCCAACCCCATTCCCCCTGGTTTTGCTCCCTCATCTGCCTAGGCTTGCCAATCCCCAGGTCCCAGCAGGGGTTCTTCCGCTTTCCCAGGCTCCTTCCCGCCCCCAGTCAGCTGGCTGGTGGGAGGAAGCCCCGCCCCCACAGGACCATGTGCCTTTCCACCTCGGAAGGCTTCAGTCTCCGATTGAAAGGCTTCCTCTTGGGATGTTGTATCTGTGTTACTTTGAAGAAGTTGGCAGCAACTTGTGAGTAGAGAGGCCAATCCCTCGCTTCAGAGTCGCCAGAAACAGGGGGGGGGGGGGAGGAGGGAAACATCTGCTGAGCACTTCATTATTCCCTATGTGGAGATTGATTCTCATAGGGTATAATGGGGAATTGATTGGAGGTTTCGGGGGCTCTGGGGGAGCTGTTTTTTGAGGTGGAGGCACCAGATTTTCGGTATAGTGTCTAGTGCCTCTCCCCAAAGTACCCCCCAAGTTTCAAAACGATTGGACCAGGGGGTCCAATTCTATGCGCCCCAAAAGAAGGTGCCCCTATCCTTCATTATTTCCTATGGAAGGAAGACATTTAAAAAGGTGTGCTGTCTCTTTAAATGTGATGGCCAGAACTCCCTTGGAGTTCAATGATGCTTGTCACACACTTGTTCCTGGCTCCACCCCCAAAGTCTCCTGGCTCCGCCCCCAAAGTCCCCAGATATTTCTTGAATCGGACTTGGCAACCCTACTTCTGCCTGCTCAGTCCTCATCAATCTGGGATTATATTTCTTTAGATTTTTTCCCCCCCTTCCTTAAGAAAAGTGCAATAGTAATTTTTTCTCCTGTGTATCTGGGCAGTTCCCCTTTTCATGCAGTAACCATTGTTTTGCCGCCCTACAGATAAGGCAGCTGCCCATGAAGTTGAGTATCACAAGGCATTACAAGCTGAGACCCTGCAAGGAATTGTGTTGCGGGGAATCGTTTAGAAAGCTGCTCCCACCTCCTAAAATCTGCCCTCTAGGGATCTATAAGCTCTCGGTAGTCTGAATGAGCTAATTCCGCCCCTGCTTTTCCTCCTGTAACAGGCTCCCAGCCATTCTCAACATTCCTTGCATCTGACAGCATACTCAGTCCTCATCAGGCGTGAAAGTCCTCATCAGTCTTTCGGTGGCAGTGGGGAAGAAGACTGCAGATTTATATCTGGGAGAACCGGGTTTGATTCCCCACTCCTCCACTTGCACTGGCTAGCATGGCCTTGGGTGAGCCATAGCTCTGGCAGAGGTTGTCCTTGAAAGGGCAGCTGCTGTGAGAGCCCTCTCCAGCCCCACCCACCTCACAGGGTGTCTGTTGTGGGGGAGGAAGGTAAAGGATATTGTGAGCCGTTCTGAGACTCTTCGGAGTGGAGGGCGGGATATAAATCCAATATCTTCTTCTTCTTCAATATCTTCTTATACGCCGCCCTTCTCTCTGAATCAGAGTCTCAGAGAGGCTCACAATCTCCTATATCTTCTCCCCCCACCACAAGACACCGTGAGAGGTGGGTGGGACTGAGAGGACTCTCCCAGAAGCTGCCCTTTCAAGGACAACTCCTGAGATAGCTACGGCTGACCGAAGGCCATTCCAGCAGCTGCAAGTGGAGGAGTGGGGAATCAAACCCAGTTCTCCCAGATAAGAGTCCGCACGCTTAATCACTACACCAAACTGGCTCTCAAAGGGGATGCTGAGTATTTTCCTTATGGTTAACTTGAAAAGCAGTATTTTTCTGTTTCTTTAGGGAATCTCCTGAGCATGTAGAAACTTTTTCCATACCTGCAGGTGGCCTGGGGTTGCAGCTTTTGCAATGACCACAAGCCATTCACTTTGCTACTAGTAATTATTTGCCCCTGACAGCCATTGATTCCTATTATTACCCATTTTGGGCTGTCTTTGGTGACCCTAATCATCGCAACAAAGTTCATAGCCTTTAAAGCTGGTCATTACCTTTAAAGCCCTATATGGTCGAGGACCTGTCTACCTTAGGGACCGTCTCTCCTCATATGAACCCCAGAGAGCACTGAGGTCAGCCGGGAAAAACCTGCTGACTATCCCCGGACCGAGAGAGGTGAAGCTGCAAAGCACCCGTAACCGGGCCTTCTCCTCTATAGCCCCGAGCCTATGGAACCAACTTCCAGAGGAAATGCGGGCCCTGCGGGACCTAGAACAGTTCCGCAGGGCCTGCAAGACCTTCCTCTTCAAACTGGCCTTCCCTGATGAAAATGGAAATTGCGAAGGAAACCGCCATCAGAAAAAGTAAACATAGCACTAGCACTTTTAAAAATTAACTAATTTAATTTTAAAGTTTAACCAGATTTTAACTAAATGCTGATAATGTTTAATGTAGTTTTATTTACTTGTATAATTTAACTCTGAACCATGTTGTTAGCCGCCCTGAGCCTGCTCCGGCGGGGAGGGCGGGATACAAATAAAATTTGTTGTTGTTGTTGTTATAGTGCCTACACTGTTGTACCAGTGCTCACCGCGCTTTCGATGCTTCTGGCAGTCTCCCCGAAGAGTTCAGATTTGGGGTCCGCCATCTCTGGGGTGTAGAAGAGCTCTTGTCCTTCCACTTCCTCTAATATGAGAATTCCCTGGAATACTTTGGTTGCTGCAAGGAAGGGAGAATCCAAGAAACAGTAAGTCTGGGGAGGAAAGACTTCGGAACTAGTCAGAGAAGGGAGTCCAGAGGAAATAAAATATATATATTTTGCATTTTCATAGCAAAAACAACCCAAACCGAAACAGAGTGTTCAGTCCCTTGGCAGGGGTAAAGAAGCAGGAAGATGGTGGCATGGAAGTAAGGCCGGAATTTGGGGTTAGTTCGGATGTGTCAGGGAAGTGCCATGGAAGGTTAGCGTTCTGGAAATGCCAAAAAACGGGTTGATATGGTGAAGTGCCCAGGCTTTAGAACGGGCAGGGTTTACCATACGGCTTCCTCCAAGATCCACCTTGGACGGTGGCCTTCCTGGACTGGCTGAGTAACAAGAGAAAGACGGTTAGCTCGAAGTCGGAAACAGGCTGAATACAAAAGGCTCCCGAAGGCTTGCATGCAAAACAGGAAGACCACCCCCTCCGCCCCTTGCCAGAGGAAAGGGAATGAGGAGGAGGGGGAAAGAGCTACCTCTTCTCCCCTAGGCACCCTTCTCCCCACCCGAGAAAACGCAAGAACAAGGTGGAAAGAATTCTGGGAAGGGGCATTAGAGGCAGAGACATTAGAGTTCAGGTAACAGGAAAGGTAATGCTAAAGGAGTTCCACATACATTTAAAAGCATTCCCGTGGGGAAATGTCCACATATCATAGAAACATAGAGATTGAAGGAGCTCCAAGGGTCATGCAATCCAACCTCAATGATCATCTAGTCCAGGGGTGTCAAACATGTGGCCGGGGGCCGAATCAGGCCCCCAGAGGGCTCCTATAAGGCCCTCAAGCAATTGGCTGTCATCTGCTATCTTCTCTCTCTCTAGCTTCCTTCTGCGTAACAGCTTGCTTTGCAAGGCTTGCTCAATGGCATAGGAGTTACAGAGCAAAACCTGTTTTCTCCATTGGCTGAGGCTCCTCCCTTGGGGAGGAAGGGGGGGGGGAGGCAGAACTTGCTTTGCCAGGCTCTCTCAATTGCACAGCACAGCTACTGAGCCAAGCCTCTCTTCCTTCTATTGGCTAAGGCTCCTCCCCCTCTTGGTCCCCTGGGGAAGGAAGGAAAGAGCTGGAGTTTCCTTTGCCCAGTTCCCTGGATCCCGTGGGAGAAATGCAAAGAAAGCACCTTTCAATGAGTGCTAATGTTTTAAATACGCTTTATTTTAAGGTGGTTTTAAACAATCTTTGTGTTTGTCTGTCTCCTTTATAAAGTTTTTATCGCTGCTACCTAATCTTAAGCAGGTACTCATACGGCCCAGCCCAACAGGGTCTCATTTATGTTGGATCCGGCCCTCATAACAAATGAGTTCGACACTTCTTATCTAGTCCAAGTCCCTGAACAGTGCAGGCAATTCACAGCTACCCCGATACCCCCTTGCCCTCTCCTGTCTCCTGTGCCCAGAGTGCTCTTGATAGAGCTATAGCCCACCTTTGCGTACCAAGCGGGTCTTCCACGTTTCAAAGACAGAATTCTCTAGTTACTATAAACTTGTTGGCAGAATTCTGTTAACTGGCATCACGTGAAGGAAGACCATCAGTCGGTATTGCCTACTTAGACTGGCAGTGGCTCTCCAGGGCCTCAGGCAGAGCTTCTACGTATCATCTCCTATCTGATGCTTTTCACTGGAGATGCCGGGGATTGAACCTGGGACCTCCTGCATGCCAAGCAGATGCTCTGCCACTGAGCCACGGCCCTTCCCTAACTTGCTGTGCAAGACAGCTGGGTGAATGCTGCATGGGTAGATGAGAAGACAGGATGTGTCTGTTCAGAAGGGGGAAAGGCACTCTACGTATGTTCAGAGCAGGGTCGGATTAACAATTAGGCCAAGTAGGCACTGGCTTATGGGCCCCCACACCTTTAGGGGTCCCGGGCCAGCTTTCTCCCCCAGTTTTCCCCACTTGCAGCCCCCCCAGCCTGCACCCACAGCCAGCAACTGAGCTGCTCTTTGCCCGACTTGCCTGGTGTGGCTGCTGCAGGCGTTGTTGCCAAGTTTGCCTCTCTCTGCTTCTCCCCTGAAGCTTTGTCAGAGGGGCTTTTGGGAAAGTGCCTGCAGGCTGCAGTGGGGGCAGTGAGGTGGGCGCTCTGACTGAGATCATTTGCACCTCCCCCCTCGATGACCTGTCCGCCTGAGATTTGAATTGCCTAGGGTCCTCCACAGGGTTTAATCCGGCACTGGTTCAAAGATATTTTTATTGCTTCCTACCTGTTTCTTTCTGAAGGGAGAGGTTCAATTCAATAGGGTTTAAATGGTCTATCTAGGGGACGAACCATACCTGCAAAAGGTTTTTTCTTCTATTGATACCACTAGGAAGGGACATATGGACATATGAAGCTGCCTCATACTGAATCAGGCCCTTGGTCCATCAAAGTCAGTATTGTCTACTCAGACTAGCAGCGGCTCTCCAGGGTCTCAAGCTAAGGTTTTTCAAGCCTACTTGCCTGGACCCTTTTCAGTTGGAGATGCCAGGGATTGAACCTGAGACCTTCTGCTTCCCAAGCAGATGCTCTACCACTGAGCCACCATCCCTCCCTCAAGGGGTAGGGATATATTCTTTAAATGGAGAAAGTGCCCCCTTGAAAGGTTATTTGTCTGTATCTTGAACCTTGAGCATTGCAAGAGTTTTGAAAGGTGGAAATAAATATTGACAAAGTGCGTGGTTATAAGAACGTGTACAGGAGAGCACATTATTAGCATTGTGGAAATGGAAAACATTAAATTTTACGCGGTGGTTTTCTTGTTGTCTACTGGAGGCACAAGGAAGGCTGAATCTCACACACGGACCTGCTCCACCTTTCAATGGGCATCTGCATCACGTACATTCAAACTAGAGAGAAGCAGACTTCACCCACACAGATTGGCTCAGGCAGACCTTGGAGCTGCAGAGCTGGAACTTGTCACAGAACTACAATCTCTACAGTTCCTCAGTCGAGAGCGCTCAGTGCCAGATCTGAAACCGATTTAGAGAGCAAATCCCATGCACCAAAGGGCAGCCCCATAAGGAATGCCTTCATGCAAGGAGAGAGAGGGCATTCAGTGGGCCTGGGGGAATTTCTCAAATCCTGAGTCTGCTGTGAAGGCCATGGATTGATCTGGGACCAGTCTACAAGCATAGACAGCTTCAAGGGGAGATTGGATAAGCATATGGAGCAGAGGTCCATCAGTGGCTATTAGCCATAGTTTATCATTGGAACTCTCTGTCTGGGGCTGTGATGCTCTGTATTCTGGGTGCTTGGGGGAGCACAGTGGGAGGGCTTCTAGTGTCCTGGCTCCACTGATGGACCTCCTGATGGCATCTGGGTTTTTTTTTTTGGCCACTGTGGGACACAGAGTGTTGGACTAGATGGGCCACTGGCCTGATCCAACATGGCTTCTCTTATGCACTGGCTGCCAGTAACATTCCGAGTCCAGTACAAGGTGTTGGTCATTACCTTTAAAGCCCTGTATGGCCTAGGACCTGCCTACCTTAGGGACCGTCTCTTCCCACACGTTCCCCAGAGAGTACTACGTTCTGGCTCTCAAAATCTGCTGGTAGTCCCTGGGCCAAAGGAGGCCCGCCTAAAATCCACCAGGGATCGGGCCTTCTCAACAGCGGCACCTTACTGGTGGAACCAGCTGCCGGAGGAGGTGCGGGCCCTGCGGGACCTAGGGCAGTTCCGCAGGGCCTGCAAGACAGCCCTCTTCCGGCAGGCCTATAACACCTAACTGATACTTGGATGGAACATCTTTGGATGGAACAAAATGCTCTTATAGACCGCTGGCTTTATTTTATCTTGTTTTATTAACTATGCTTTTATTGTATCTGTAAATGTTTTAAATGGAATTGTATGAATTATTATGTTGTGAGCCGCCCTGAGACACTTCGGTGAGAAGGGCGGGATATAAGTTTATTAAATAAATAAATAAATAAATAAATAAATGTTCTTATGTTCTGTTGCTATTTTCAAGCCTAACCCACCTCACAGGATTGTTGTGTGGGTAAAGAAGAGGAATCACCTTGACCTCTCTTGAGGAAGGATGGGAAAAAACCTGATTTTAAAAGGAAACAGGCAAACATAAGAACATAAGAGAAGCCATGTTGGGTCAGGCCAATGGCCCATCCAGTCCAACACTCTGTGCCACATAAGAACATAAGAGAAGCCATGTTAAATCAGGCCAATGGCCCATCCAGTCCAACACTCTGTGTCACATAAGAACATAAGAGAAGCCATGTTGGATCAGGCCAGTGGCCCATCCAGTCCAACACTCTGAGTCACACAAGAACATAAGAGAAGCCATGTTGGATCAGGCCAGTGGCCCATCCAGTCCAACACTCTGTGCCACATAAGAGAAGCCATGCTGGATCAGGCCAGTGGCCCCTCCAGTCCAACACTCTGTGCCACATAAGAGAAGCCATGTTGGGTCAAGCCAATGGCCCATCCAGTCCAACACTCTGTGTCACACAGTGGCCCAAAAAAAATTATACACACACACACACACACATATATACACTGTGGCTAATAGCCACTGATGGACCTCTGCTCCATATTTTTATCTAACCCCCTCTTGACAGAGCAGAGTTGCAGAGAGGGATGGAAGCAGAAGGAATTCCCCATACTCTCTGGCTATTGCTCTGACAAGCTGGGAATCAGATGTTAAAGGCCACCAACCGTTTCCTCTCTCTGCATGTTTCATACAGATCCTCCTTTGTGAGGAGTCTGTCCCCCTGATGCAAAGCTACAGTTCCCAGAGTTCCCGGGTTGGAAGTGCCTGAGTGTTAAATGGGCTGAAAACCTGTTCGAATTTGTCCCTAGGCTGATTTGCAAAAGTGCTTCCAGTGCACCCCAGAGGTGTTAAGCAATAAGCAAGCAGATTCACCTGGGCAGTTGCTTCCCTCTGCGTCGGCAGCAGCTGTCTTGCCGTCAGAGCAGCACCCCAACGGGGTGTTATAGCAAGTCGCTCTCTCTATCGTTGGAATGCCAGTGACCTCCACCTCATCTGTCTCCTGGTCCCCTGTGCGACAACAGGAAGAAAAAGTTGTCATGCTGCAGTTCTTCTGTGACTCCTGGGGAGCAAGGGATACACCTGTTCCTTGGATTCTCAAGTCTGTTTCAAAACTCTAGCACAAGGGTGTCAAACATGCAGTCCGGGAGCCGAATCAGGCTCCTGGAGGGCTCCTATCAGGTCTCCGAGCAACTGGCTGTCATCTGTTTCTTTCTCCCTCTCTCTTGCTTCCTTCTGCATAACAGTTTGCTTTGCAAGGCTTGCTCAATCGCACAGGAGCTACAGAGCAAAACCTCTATTTTCTCCATCGGCTGAGGCTCCTCCCTTGCTGAGGAAGGGGGGAGGGGAGGCAGAGCTTATTTTTCCAGGCTCTCTCAATTGCACAGCGAAGCTATTGAGCCAAGCCTCTCTTCCTTCTATTGGCTGAGGCTTCCCTCCAATCCGCTGGGGAAGGAAGGAAAGAGCTAGAGCTTCTACAATGTCAAAACCATGGCCATATAGCTGGGAAAATCTACAATTAGGCAGAACGTCTGTTTAACAGAATGCCTTTTGAAATGAAAACTGTTTTCAAATATTTTCTCCGGCTATCCAGTGAGAATACCTGTGCTGTGGTGGCAGCTACTGCCAAAGCAACGTTTTTAAAAATCTGTACAACCAATCAGAAGTCCGGATATTCAAAAGCTCCACCCAGCCTCATCTGCTTTCTGAGAACACTTGGGCAGGTGCCAGGGAAAGTGTCAGCAGGTTCCACGATGCCCAGAGACTTCTGACTTATTGGGTCAGGGGTCAATTTCACCTCAGAAAAAAAATTCAATTTCACCTCAGGAAAAAAAAAAAATCAAATTTTACCTCAGAAAAAAAATTTCAGAAACATTTTTTCAGGCTAAAGTGAGCTCTCTGCCCAGAACAAACCACAGAAGCACACCAAAGAAAGGCCGTCAAGAATAAACTTGACATTTGCTCACCGGTGGAACTGGCACCACTGGCTTCTTGATCTCCGCTGATGCCAATTTCTTGGTCCCCGCTGCCTTCTGCGCTGCCAGATTCGACAAATGCCGGTTGGGTGGTGACTGGGACGATGGGAGCCATAGAGAGGGGGCGGATGGTGGTCCGGCGCACACCGTGTGGCGTCCAAGCTGTGGTGGCCGGGTGAGCGGTGGTCGTTCTCCTCGTGACCGGGTGGCTCTGAGGGGAAGCCTTGACTTCGACGTGCCGAGAGCTGGCTGCCGTCCTGGCTGTCTCGAATGTGAGGGGGGTAGTCCGAGGAGGTGGAGGGAGAAGGGAGTTCAGGGGCCGTGTGGTTGTCGGAGGGGTGGTGTGGCTCACGATTGTGATGGATTCTGGAGAGAAGCCATGGGGAGAAGGGAACCAGAAATAAAGCCAAAGAACTGCTGGCAATTACCTTGAAAACCCTGACAAGGCTGTGACAGGGGTATCTGAAGGGTTGTTTTTTTCCACACGAACCTGCCCGAATATTAAGGTCAGCTTCAGAGGCCTCATTCTGTGGAGGCACCAGGACTTCCTCTATGGAGACACTTCAGTTACGGAACACTCCCTATGACCAGGCATTTAGGAAATTAGTAAAGATAATAAATGAGATGTACCAGGGGTTTTTATGCAGCAGGAACTCCTTTGCATATTAGGCCATATCCCCTGATGTAGCCAATCCTCCAAGAGCTTACAGGGCTCTTAGTACTGCAAGCTCTTGGAGGATTGGCTACTTCAGGGTGGCATGGCCTAATATGCAAAGGAGTTCCTGCTACAAAAGAAGCCCTGAGATGTACTGTCAATGCACTAACACCAAATTTATGTATTCGGGTATCCTACTTAGTAGCTATTTTGGGGGACCTGGCTGCATGTAGAGGAGTGGGGAATTAAACCCAGTTCTTCAGATTAGAGACGGCCGCTTTTAACTACACCATACTAGCATCTTTCAACTCTTTTTTTATGTTTTAAAAATACACGGTTTAAAATTTAAAAAGACTCCCCAAGAAGAACCAGAGGTTCATCAGTGTTACCAGCAGGGTTTATTGACAATAAAAATGTCTTTGGCTGGTTTGCAATATGTGAGCTTCTAAAGCTCCTCTGAAATCTGGGAGACCCCCCCCCCCCACCTCCCCTGCCAATTTAATTCCAGCTCAACTTTAGTATAGCAGATTGGTTTGCAAATCACACACGGAAATCAATAGACGTTTTAGTCTTCCTCTTTGGGAATCCAGGCTTTCAAGAACATGCATTTGCTCACTTCTGCTACACAACAAGCCTGATATCTAATGCCTGACAATTACCGAGGTTAGGTCTCAGGCCTTGCAACGAGTTCACCTTTGATACTGCAAGAGCCCAAGAAATGCCTTCCTCCTTCCCTTCCCTAGCCCAGCATTAAAAATTGTCTTTGAAACTCAAATGCCAATTTGTTAAAACCCAGAAGGCATAGATTTTGAGATGAGGATGTCCACATGCTGAAATCCAGAGAGAAAATTCCCTCAGAGTTACCTCAGAATTTTCTACAGGTCCAAGTTTCATTGGTCTGAGGGAATTTGATCTCAGGATTTCAGTGTTTCATCTCAAAACCCAAACTTCCTTTTTCACAGAACCAATGTGGGGGTGCGATTTCACAGAACTAATTCAGACGCATGATCCTGTGTGGTGCGGAAGTTACAGTGCTGGACTAGGAGCAGGGAGACCAAAGTTTAAAGCCGTTCTCCACAATGGCCGGTGGCTTTGGATCAGGTGCTCTCTCCCAGCTTAGTCTTCCAAAAAGGGTTGTCATGACAACAATTTTTCTCCCTCTCCCAAAATAACTAGAACTCGAGGACATCCAATGAAGCTGATCGGTACTATATTCAAGATGGACAAAAGGAAACACTTCTTTACACAGAGAGTGATTAAAATGTGGAATTCACTGCCAGAGGATGTAGTGAGGATCACAGGAACGAACAGCTTTAAGAGAGGATTAGATAGATTTATGGAGGACAGGTCTATCAATGACTGACGGGAACCTCCACATTCCAAGCCACTAAGCCTCTGAATCCCAGAGCCAGGAGAAGGCAACGTCAGGGGAAGGCCTCAGCCTCTATGCCCCCCTGTTGGACCTCCAGAGGAACTGGTTGGCCACTGTGTGAGCCAGTAGGCTAGACTACATGGACCACTGGTCTGATCCAGCAGAGCTTTTCTTAAGAAGGTCTTGGCCTCTATGTCCTGTTGTTGGCCCTTCAAAGGGCCTGGTTAGCCTCTGTGTGAGCCAGGAGGCTGGACTAGATGGTCCACTGGTCTGATCCAACAGGGCTCTCCTGATGTTCTTATGAAGGCCTCAGCCTCTCTGCCCTGTTGGCCCTCCAGAGGAACTGGTTGGCCACTGTGTGAGCCAGGAGGCTGGACTACATGGACCACTGGTCTGATCCAGCAGGGCTCTCCTGATGTTCTTATAAAGGCCTCAGCCTCTCTGCCCTGTTGCTGGCCCTCCAGAGGAACTGATTGGCCACTGTGTGAGACAGGAGGCTAGACTACATGGACCACTGGTCTGATCCAGCAGGGCTCTTTTTATGAGGGGAGTCACAGTCGCAGAACCTTTATTAGCCTAACAATAACAGATCAAATCAAAGAAGCAGGAAAAAAGGTGGTTAATTAAACATCCTAAATGGACTTCTCCTCTTATAAGCACAGTAAAGGAAGTTTACCACCGCTTGGATGATTTCAGCCTTATCTGAGGTTAGTAAGCTTACTGTGGCACTTTATTTTGTAGCTATTAATAATCTTAATTGTGTATTTAATTTAATTGAATGTATTTAACTATTTTAATTGTCTTTTATTGTAATGACTGGATTTTAGTGTAATCATGGTGTAAACCATGTCATGTAAGCCGCCCTGGGCCTGCTTTGGCGGGGGAGGGTGGGATATAAGAATAAAATTATTATTATTATTATTACTATCTTGCTTTCATCAGATTTACCCTCCAGGGACTGCAATATAGGATCCAGATAAGATGCATGTAATCACAGCAGAATCTACAGGATAAAAGTACATGGTCTGTTCCTGCAATTTCCTTCAGCCCATAGGGACATAGCCTAACAAGGAATGGAATTTTTTAAACCTCCCATATAGCATGGCAGAAGGAAGCACATTAAAACGGGCTAACATAAGCACCCTTCGAATATGGGGGTCATTCAAACAAGAAAAATACTCTGTAAGTGAACCACTAAAAGGAATCCCGCATTGCATGGAAGAGCAATGCCCAGAAGTGAGACTTCTAAGGTCTTGAATCTTACAAGGGGAGTCATGTATGCATCCTGAACTCCTTGAAGAAAAGACAGACCCAAAATGCAATATGGGATGCATAAGTTTAACATGGCGTTGTGAACCATTCCCTCTGGGGACTACGAGGTAGGATTTCAATTTTGAGATAAAATCATGAGTTCTGGGGCAGGATTCCTCCCCGAGACACAGAAGGGGCTCTGAGCTGGGTTCCTGGAGAACACATCGGAATAATCAGGCGCTTGGGCTGGGCAACTGCTGAAACAAGATGGCTGACACCACTGATACAGACTCACCTTGGCATTGACCCAGATGCTTCACCTCAATGATCTGTCCTTGCCGGCACGCGATGGTCTTCAGCTGGCACTGGTCGCCGTAGGTTACCCCATCGGAGCCACAGACCTGGTGAGGTGGTTGCGTGCGAAGGAGAGACAGAACAGCACTGAAGCAAACCAGAAGGCAAGCAGGCTATACCCAGGGTTTCCAGGTCTGGGGTGAGAAATACCTGGAGACTGGTCCCTGCCCTCCCCCCCAGGCTCCATCCCCAAATCTCCAGGAATTTCTGAAACTGGACCTGGCACTCTCCTATCCCCTTGGTGGCCTAGGACACCTGGCAACTCTAGATGGGGTAACAGCTTTATCAGAAGAGACTACGGACACCCAGTGATATCATCACGCATGTTTTGTCAGCTGCCTTGGCGGCCCTCAAAAGGGCAAGAAGGTGCCCTGACCTGGATAGCGCAGGCAAGTCAGATCTCGGAAGCTAAAAAGAGTCGACTCTGGCACAAGTTCTCAGATGGGAGACCTCCTGGAATACCAACAGATGGGAGGGCAGAGGCAGGCTTTATTCAATTACCTCCCGGAATATCTTCCAGGCCCCAAGTAAGGGTCAGTCACCAGAAATTGCCAC
Source organism: Heteronotia binoei (assembly GCF_032191835.1). Taxonomy (NCBI): domain Eukaryota; kingdom Metazoa; phylum Chordata; class Lepidosauria; order Squamata; family Gekkonidae; genus Heteronotia; species Heteronotia binoei. The sequence goes on along the minus strand of NC_083240.1, from coordinate 8,729,338 downwards.
GACTTCCAGGTGCACACACACAAAATACACCCCCCCCCCCCGCAAAAAAAAAAAGGGCAGGAAGGAGGGATACAAACTTGGTAAATAAATAAAATACAAAAGGTTGGTGCAATCCTGTAGACCAGGGGTGGCCAAACTGGGGTGGCTCAGGAGCCACATGTGACTCTTTCACACATACTGTGTGGTTCTCAAAGCCCCCACCACTCCATTGGCCAGCTTGGAGAAGGCGTTTAAAGTTAAAGTCACTTTCTTTGCATCTCTCTCTCCCCTCATCTATTTTCCTTCCTAACTTCCTTCCTCTTGTGGCTCTCAAACATCTGACGTTTCTTCTATATGGCTCTTACGTTAAGCAAGTTTGGCCACCCCTCTTGGAGGCGGTCCTTCCCTCCCTCTTTGCACACACACTCACCTTTGTCACGTTGCCCTCCGTGCACAGCGGGGACGGGCACTCGCAGTGAGCAAAGCCGTTGACTTCCACGCACGACGCCCCGAATTCGCACGTCATTCCAGTGCAGGAGGAGGGCGCGGAAGGGTCTGAGGAGTATGGAACCGACCACTGGCATCAACCGGGTGCTTACAGCCCCGAGGCCCTGCCTGACACCCCCCCCCCCGAGGCCAGCGGGCCCTCCCCCGGTACCTTTCTCGCAGCCGGACATGCCCAGCTTGCTCCCGTCAGGGCACTGGTTGCACTTCATGCCCGTGATGCCGGTCTTGCAGGAACACAGGCCGGTCATCTGCTCGCAGTCGTCACGCACAGAGCCCACCGGGTCGCAGCGGCAGGCTTGGCAGGAAGGCAAAAGGGGGTTGAGGATTCAAGTGTGTTTTCCCCCACTGCCCCCTCCCCTCCCCACATTGGAAAAGCACGCTTTGTCCTTACGAGGACCTAGATCAAGGGTGTCAAACATGTGGCCAGATGGCCGAATCAGGCTCTCAGAGGGCTCTTATCAGGCCCCCGAGCAAATGGCTGTCATCTGCTTCCTTCTCCCTCTCTTTTGCTTCTTTCTGCATCACAACTTGCTTTGCGAGGCTTGCTCAATCGCACACGAGCTACAGAACAAAGTCTCTATTTTCTCCATTGGCTGAGGCTCCTCTCTCGGGAAGGAAGGGGGAGAGGAAGAACTTGCTTTGCCAGGCTCTCTTAATTGCATAGCAGAGCTATTGAGCCAGGCCTCTCTTCTATTGGCTGAGGCTCCTCCCACTCCTGGCCCCCCTGGGAAAATAAGGAAAGAGAGCTTCCTTTGCCCAGCTCACTGGGTCCCCTGGGAGAGATACAAAGAAAGCACCAATGAGTGCTAAAGTTTTAAGAATGTTTTATTTTAAGCTTTTAAAAAAAAATTAATTGTGTTTGTCTGTGTCCTTCTGAAAGTTTATATCCCCGCTACCTAGTCTTAAATAGGTACACACACGACCTGGCACAACCCGACATGGCTCAGCCCGACAAGATCTCATTTATGTCAGATTTGGCCCTCATAAGAAATGAGTTTGACACCTCTGACCTAGATAGAGTGAGCACCTGTTGGGGATGGCAAGAGGCACCGAGTTTGAGTCTCCAGGACCATGGGAGGGGGCCAAAGGGAAGCTGCCTCGAAGGTTAACGCTGACTAACACCCAGTTCACAGAATCGTAAGAGTTGGAAGGCACCTCCAGGGTCATCTAGTCCAACCCCTTGCACAATGTAGGAAATTCACAAATGCTGCCCTGCCAGCGACCCTGTTCCACGCCCAGAAGATGGCAAAAAGCCCCTGCAGGATCCCTGGCCAAACTGGTCTGCCTGACCCCAAAGTGGCAAACAGCATTTTCCTGGGCAGGTAAGAAAAGACCAGTAGAGCTTAGCACTGAAGCAACCCTTCTGCCCTCCCTTCTCATGAGCTGCCTAAGTTTGCGGAATTTAAGTTTGCAGTTTGACCCCAAGCTTTTACAGACCCCCTCAGGGAACAGGCTTCCTCAGGAGGTGGCGGGCTCTCCTTCCTTGGAGGTTTTAAAACCACAGGCTAGATGGCCCTCTGACAGCCATGAAGATCCTGTGAACTTAGGGGGAGGTATTTGTGAATATCCTGCATTGCACGGGGGGTTGGACTAGATGGCCCTGGAGGTCCCTTCCAACTCTACGATTCTATGAAAGCACGGGAGTCATAAAAGAAACCGTTCATGGTGTAAAAATCTGAAAACTTGCAAATGAAAAACAAAAACCCCTTTCTTCCATTTGCAGCAGAGGTCTCTTCTGAAAGAAGAATAATAATACTGCAGATTTATACCCTGCCCTTCTCTCTGGATCAGAGTCTCAGAGCGGCTCACAATCTCCTATATCTTTTCCCCCACAACAGACACTCTGTGAGATGGGTGGGGCTGAGAGAAATCTTTCAGCAGCTGCCCTTTCAAGGACAACTCTTGAGAGAGCTATGGCTGACCCAAGGCCATTCCAGCAGCTGCAAGTGGAGGAGTGGGGAATCAAACTCGGTTCTCCCAGATAAAGACTGTACACACTTAACCACTACAAACTGGGATAGCTGGGTATGGAATGGAGTAGATGTCCCCCAAAGCCCTCCCCCAGTTATCGGTTCCGGGGGCTTAACGAACGACGCTATGAGCTGGAAGCTTGCTATTTACAGCTTGGTCCTTCAGCTCTCGCTTATTAGCGGCTGTTCAATCTCATGGGTGTGTTTTCCCTATAATAGGCTAGCACCTCTTTTCCCTGAACAAGTGCTGGAAATCAGAGGCTTCGGTTACCAAACCTGTGCTTTAACTCTAAGGGAGGGGGTGGGGCGGGATGCGTGAGGGGAACGGGATGGATAAAATCCTTTTCCAGTGGAGAGCTGATGATCCCTGAACAATTCGGATTCATCACTCGGGAGGGGAAAAGAGAGAAGACGTCTCTATAATCGTTTCACACACAGAGAGAATTCATACTCTCTGTTATTTGCGATGCCTTCCAAATAACTCTTTCTCCCCGTGGTGATTCCACCCTCTCCCCGTTTGCCACCTTATCGATTTTTTTGCTTTGGTCTCCAATGGAGCTTGAAATTAACAGGGCCTTTTCTCTCTCTCTCCCCACCCCCTCCCCAGGGAGCAGTTCATTTCCTTGTTTGCACAGGGGGAAAAGTGTCAATGTAAATCCGGCAAACTGACACCAATATCACAATCCTCTCTGCGGTAGGCGTCGCAGCGATAAGAAGTGCTTTTGATGTTCAAAACGCTTTGCATTATCTCACAGTCACCTTTCCAACGGCCCTGTAAGGTAGGCTGCTACTGTGATCTGCAAACTGCAGACGGAGGGTCTGAGGAATGTTCAAAAGCTGCAGCTAGACTGCTGGTTGGGGGCCGGCTACCAAGAGCACCTGACCCCAATCCGACAGTAATTACACCAGCAGCCAATCCACTCCCAAGCCCAATTCAAGGTGTTGGTTTTGTCCTTCAAAGCTCTACAGGGGTGTCAAACATTCAGCCCCGGGGCCAAATCAGGCCCCTGGAGGGCTCCAATCAGGTCCCCGAGCAACTGGCTATCATCTGCTTCCCTCTCTTGCTTCCTTCTGCATCACAGCTTGCTTTGCCAGGCTTGCTCAATTGCACAGGAGCTACAGAGCAAAACTTCCATTTTCTCCATTGGTTGAGGCTCCTTGCTTTGCCAGGCTCTCTCCATTGCACAGCAGAACTACTGAGCCAAGCCTCTCTTCCTTCTACTGGCTGAGGCTCCTCCCCCCTCCTGGTCCCCTGGGGAAGGAAGGAAAGAGCCAGAGCTTCCTTTGCCCAGTTCCCTGGATCGTACGGGAGAGATACAAAGAAAGCACATTTAAGACTGAGTGCTAATGTTTTAAGTATGTCTTATTTTAAGCTTTTTAAAAAATATTTCTGTTTGCCGGCGTCCTGTATAAGGTTTTTATCTCTACTACCTGACATTATATTTTATGCAACGTGAGATCCGGCCTGACAAGGTCTCCTTTATGTCAGATCCAACCCTCATCACAAATGAGTCGGATACCCCTGCTCTGCACTGCTTGGTGTTGCAAGATCTGGGCAGGGGCTCTTCAGTTTGCAAAAGTCCCCAAAGAACTGACAAGAGAGATTCAGGTTTACTTACTAGGAGAGCTTTAATAATGCATCGGAGTTATCAAAGCAGATTCAAGGCTAAGCTGCAGTCAGCTGGGTCTCAAGATACACACACGTAGCCACACCAAGAGCAATGCTTAGCCAAACCTCAGGACAAAGAGCGTAACTAGAACTAGGCATCTTAGACCCTAAATGCTGTCTGCAAACCCAAAGAATGGCTAATTAAGCCATCCCAAATACCTGGATGAGTCAGGCCGTCCTGCACCTGAGAGCCGGTTTGGTGTAGTGGTTAAGTGCACGGACTCTTATCTGGGAGAACCGGATTTGATTCCCCGCTTCTCCACTTGCGGCTGATGGAATGGTCTGGGTCAGTCATAGCTCTTGTAGCAGTTGTCCTCGAAAAGGCAGTTTCTGTCAGAGCTCTCTCAGCCCCACCTACCTCACAGGGTGTCTGTTGTGGGGAGGAGGGGGGAGGTAAAGGAGATTGGGACCACTCTGAGACTCTAAGATTCAGAGTATAGGGCGGGATATAAATCCAATATCTTCTTCTTCACCTGGGTTCCAGTGCAGGGAAGAAACATATCATATCATATCATATCAATTTTATTTATATCCTGCCCTCCCCGCCGAAGCAGGCTCAGGGCGGCTAACAACACAGATCAATACATTAGTTTTACAAAATATTTAAACAAACTAATTAACACTTTAATTAAAATTCTACTAAAACTCTAAAAGCAATAAAATTAATATACGGGTGCTATTATACAAATGGTGAATTTCATTAGCGGTTTCCCCCTTAGTCGGTGGAGGCCAATCGAAAAAGGGTGGTCTTGCAGGCCCTGCGGCACTGTTCAAATTCCCGCAGGGCCCGGATTTCCTCCGGAAGCTGGTTCCATAGGCGTGGAGCCATAACAGAGAAAGCCCGATCACGGGTGCTCTGAAGCTTTACCTCTCTCGGCCCGGGGATAGTCAGCAAGTTCTTCCCAGCTGACCTCAGTGCTCTCTGGGGTTCGTATGGGGAAAGACGGTCCCTAAGGTAGGCAAGCCCTCTGAGGAAAGGTGGAGGGCCTTGGGAATGTTCAGTCTGGAGAAGAGGAGGTTTGGGGGGGGGGCAGGGAGGGAAGGAGAGACACATGACTGCTCCTTGGAAGGATTTGCTGTCACTTAGAGGAGGGCAGGGAGCTGTTCCTGTGGGCACCAGAGGAGAGGACTAGCAAAAATGGGTCTAAATTAAGGGCAGGAAGGTACCGGCTGGATATCAGAGGAAACTTTTTGACAGTAAGAGTTGTGTTCAGCAGTGGAAACAGCACCCAAGGAAGGTTTGAACTCGCCCTCACTGGCAGTCTTTAAGCAGCAAAGGACAAACACTTGTCAGGGATGCTCTAGGCTGATCCTGCATTCAGCAAGGGGTTGAAGGTCTGTACAGCTGCTTCCAACTCTGTGAGTCTACGATTCTAACTCAGGCCTTGAAGATAAGGCTCTGCTAACAAACATGAGAGTGAGAATGTTCCATTGAGACTCCCAAGAGACATAGGGCAACTAGTAATGATGGAGTCCCTTTGGGCGATACAGTTGAGTCTGGGGTATCTGAAGGATTGTCTTTTCCCATATATTCCTGCTGGGGAATTAAAGATCACAGAGAAAGGCCTTCCTGGCTTTTTCCACCCACCAAAAGAAGCTCGTCGGGCGGGGACATGAAAGAGGGTCTTTTCGGTGGTGGCCCCACAATTCTGGATAATCTTCCCAGGGAGAAGTGCCTGGACTCAGTGTTAAGGAAGCAGCTGAAGACAGTTTCGTTCAGGATGGCATTTAACATTTAACTAACTTGGTTTTCATTTATTACCAGTCCTCATTGGAGATTTTAAACTGTACCCTTTTGTATGTGTGTTTATCATCGTTTTAGTTATGTTGTAAGCCGCCACGCTCTGCAAGGCAGAGAGGCAGCTAATACATGCTTTAAATGAACATGTAAAATGGGAAAGGCTGGAGATCAGCGGTAAACCCAGGAGATCTCTAGCTGCCACCTGGAGGTTGGCAACTCAAGTCACTTAGCCTCGGGCATGTGTTCAAACCCAGCACCGCAACACTGAGGACTAGACTCATTTAAAAATGGAAGCTGAGGTTATCAGGGAACAATTCTCCGTTACAGATTTTGAGATCAATCCTGTTTCTGCATGTTCGCAGGCCTGTGGAATATTTAGCACTCGTGCCTACTTCTGGAGACCACAGGCAAGATTTAATTTGGGGCTTCTGCTAACATATGGAAGCCAGCGAGCACATGGCTTAGAAGGCTTATTGCTAACATCTGGTTAAGCGCATGCTAGAATCTGCAGATGATTAGCGTTTAACATCTGGAAAAAAAGAGTGTCAGGTTTCTCCTGAGGATATTGCTAACGCATGCAGGGAATCAGGAATATATTTGAAAGAGTGATTGTTAACATCTGGGAAGACTGGAGGGGGTGGTTATGTGTGGTCATCATCAACATCTGGAAGGCATTCGGACAACTTTCTCCAGCTTCTGGATGTGGTTGTGTACGGGGCTGTTCTGAGAAGCTGATGCTTCCAATATAGATCCACTAACATCTGGCGTTTTTAATGCTCCCGGACTAATGTGGTGGGATCAATTGGATTCATTTCCTTCAAAACATTTCCCCAACCTGTTGACATCTCTCTGCTGTCTGCCCTTGCTGTTTCTGCAAGTGTTAAACATCCAAGCTCTGTTTTGAATTAGCATGCATTAGCAAAAGCTGAACCCAAAAAGGACCTTTCTTTGCAAGTCTGACTACTTGCTAGAGCCCTCTGAACAACGACTTCATACCACATACGAAGGAGGCTGAATATAAACTACTTAGCATTTCTTTTAAAAAGAAGTTTAAGAAAAAGAAGAAGAGTTGGATTCATACCCTGCCCTTGACTCAAGAGTAGCTCACAATCTCCTTTCCCTTCCCCCCCCCACAACAGACACCCTGTGAGGTCGGCGGCACTGAGAGAGCTCTGAGAGAAAAACAGGTTTCCTACCTGTAACTGATGATCTTCGAGTGGTCATCTGTGCAGTCACACTGATGGGATATAGGCGCCCGCGCCGATCTCGATCGGTATTCTTGAAAGCTGCGGATTTCCGTGCCCCAGGCCCAGTGCGCATGCGCAGAAGCCCCACCGCGCATGCTCACAGGGACCGGAGCGGACATCCCGCCAGTTCCTTCTGACCGCTGCGTAAGCCCTTATAGATGGACCGGCAGCGGAGGGGAAGGAGGGCGGGTAGTGTGACTGCACAGATGACCACTCGAAGATCATCAGTTACAGGTAGGAAACCTGTTTATCTTCTTCGTGGTCTCTGTGCATCACACTGATGGGAGATTAGCAAGCCAAAGTCCTACCTGGAGGAGGGTGCAACGGTCCATCAGCGAGAAACCTCTTGAAGCACCGCACGGCCCACTGATGAGCGTCTACGCCAGTTCAGGTCCAGCGCATAATGGTTGATAAACGTATGCGAGGAGGACCAAGTGGCAGCATCACAAATGTCTTTCAGTGGTATTCCTCTCATAAAGGCTGCCGAAGTAGCTAGGGCTCTCGTGGAATGAGCTCTAATCTGTCTTGGCAGAGGTTGCTTGTTCAACAGGTAGCACAGTTTTATAGTCTCGGTTAACCACTTAGAGATTCGCTGCGACGAAACTCTTACACCTTGCGATGTTGTGGAGTACGAGACAAAGAGTCTAGGGTCCCTTCGTCCAGGTCTCATTCTATGCAAGTAGAATGAGAGAGCCCTTTTTACATCCAGTGTATGGAGTCTCCTTTCTGAGTCTGTACTTGGATTAGGAAAGTATGTGGGTAGGCATATTTCTGCATTCAGGTGAAAAGCAGACGTTACTTTCGGAAGAAATGTTACATCAGGACGTAAGCACACTCCTTCCGTACTGAATTTTAAATATGGGTCATCGCAGCGCAGCGCTGCCAGTTCACCAACCCTGCGAGCAGAGGTAACGGCCACTAAGAAGGCTGTTTTCCAGGACAGTAATTGCAAGGAACATGTCGCCATGGGTTCGAAGGGTTTCCCCGTTAATGCCCGTAGTACCGCTGGGAGGTCCCAAGCAGGGGCTGGGACTCGCACCGCAGGGTACAACTTGGCCAAGCCCTTTAAGAACCGTTTAGTATCAGGGTGTGAGAACACAGAGTGGCCTTCAAGTTGTTCATGGTTAGCCGATATGGCTGCTAAGTACACTCTCACAGATGACACCGTTAGTCCCCTGTCAAGGAGTGAGAGCAGAAAGTCCAGGACTAGTGGGAGGCCTGCTGTCTTGGGTTCCCTGTTAGTTTTGTTCACAAATTGGATAAACCTTGTCCATTTATAATCATATGATTTTCTCGTGGATGATTTTCTACTATTCAACATAACGTCCCGGGCTCTATCGGACAATGTCGTCACACCAGCCTCCATGCCGTGAGTTTCAAGTGAGGCACGTCGTGGTGAATCACTCGTCCCTCGTGTGACAGTAGAAGGTCTGGGCTCATCGGAAATTGGTGGAACATTCCGCGAGACAGCCTCAGTATCGGAGAGAACCACTGCTGTCTGGGCCACCACGGTGTGATGAGAATCCCCTTGGGGTGTTCGAGTTGAATCTTGTGAATCACCCTCGTAATCAGTGGGATTGGTGGAAAGAGGTACACATGCAAGCGAGTCCATGGGATCAGTAACCCATCTCCCAACGACAGAGGGTCTGCACCCCCTCTGCAGCAAAAATTGTCGCATTTTGCGGTGTTGCGTGTGGCGAAGACATCCACTTCCGGTGTGCCCCACTTCTGGAACACCGGTAGGAGGAACTCCCAGTTGAGTTCCCACTCGTGGAGTGAGGCCCCTCCCCGACTGAGGTAATCCGCACAGGCATTCAGATTGCCCGGTAGGTGAGTGGCTACTAGGGTAACGTTCGACTCTCTGCAGATTTCCCAAATCTGTAGCGCTAGAAGGCATAACTTCCTTGAGACTGTGCCGCCTTGTCTGTTTACATAAGATAGGGCTGTGGTGTTGTCTGTCAAGATCGCTACCGTTCTCCCCACAATCTGGTGTCTGAATGAGAGAATGGCATGATGTATGGCCAGCAGCTCTAGGAAATTGATGTGGCAGTGCAGAAAACCCTGAGGCCATCTGCCCCCCACACACATATCGTTCGCATGAGCTCCCCAGCCCCATAACGATGCATCCGTCGTTATGGTGAATGTGGGAGTCTGCCTGTGAAATGGGGCTCCTTGGAGGAGGTTCTGCTTTTCCTGCCACCAGTATAGAGTCCAGATTACTGACGTTGGGACCGTCAGTTGGCGTGAGGGGAGGTCTGTCTGACAGTTGAACACGCGCAGAAACCATAACTGTAGCATTCGCATGTGGAATCTGGCGAATTTCAGTACTGCCGTGGTCGCTGCCATTAAGCCCAGGAGGCGTTGGACTTGGAACGCTGTGACTGTAGGGTTGACTAAGAACACATGTATTAGGGATTGGATATCCTCCGCTCTTTGTGCCGGGAGGAATGCCCTGCAAACTTGTGAGTCCAGAATGGCCCCTATGAATTGCACCCTCTGAGCGGGTTGCAGTGCCGATTTCTTTAGGTTGACCTGTAGGCCTAAGGTTTGCAGAAGGGTTAAGGTGACTTCTATGTGCTGTAGTAGTAGGGGTTTTGAACTCGCCACCAGCAGCCAATCGTCTATGTAAGGAAAGATAGTGATCCCTTGTAGGCGTAGATGAGCTGCCACCACCACCATGGTCTTTGTAAAAACTCTCGGTGCCGTGGAGAGGCCAAAGGGCAAGGCTTTGTATTGGTAGTGGGAGTCTCCAACTGCAAACCTGAGGAACTTCCTGTAGTCGTGGTGTATAGTTACATGAAAGTAGGCATCTTGCAGGTCCAGTGTGGCCATCCAATCCCCTTGGTTCAGTAGGGGTAGGATGTTTTGTAGGGAGACCATTCTGAATTTCTGGTTTGGTATGAAATGGTTCAGGCCTCGTAGGTCCATAATGGGCCGAAGGCCTCCATCTTTTTGGGGGATGGTGAAATATCGGGAGTAAAAACCTTGTCCAATCTGGTTGACTGGCACCCGTTCTATTGCATCTTTCTCGAGCAAGGATTGAACCTCTGTCTGTAGTGTGAGGGACACCCTGGTGTGGATGACGGTGGGAACTGTAGGGTTTTCTCTGAATTCTATTTGATAACCCATCCGGATTATCGACAAGACCCATTGGTCCGTAGTGATTGTGGACCATGCCTGGAAATAAGGGAAAAGTCTGGTATGGTCCAGGTCCGAAGGGGAAGGGATAAAACAGGGGGAAGGGCAGTCAAAGACCCTGTTTGGACGGTCTACTCCCCTTTTGTCTGGATGACTGTGATGAAGTAGGTGAGTACTTCGTTTTGGGGTTGTACGGGGGTTTGGAGTAAGGTGTGGAGCCCTTGGGTCTCCATTGTTGTTCTGTAGGCTGTTTGGGGAACTGCTTCTTGTTCCACGGCTTGTTCCAGGAACGTCTCCCTTGGGGCCTAGATGAGATGGGGACCCCCAAATTGCGTGACGTTTTAATACTTTTATCCATCTCCTGCAGTATGGTATCGGTATTGGAGCTGAATAATCCGCTTCCATCGAATGGGAGATCTTCGATGCAGGATTGTGTATCCTGCTGGAGCGCCGTGGATCGCAACCAAGAGTGACGTCTTAGGGTGATCGCTGAGGTAAGTGTCTTTGCTGCAATGTCACCTGCGTGTTTGGCAGAATTGATTTGCTGTTTTGCTAATGCAATGCCTTCCTTTTGGATTTTCTTCATTGCCTGTTTGGTTTGTTCTGACAGGTCTGGTAGAGCCGACAATTGGTCCCATAGGGCATATTGATAACGGCCCATACACGCTCCATAGTTTGCAACTTTGACTCCTAACGAACCTGCTGTGTAGAACTTTCTGCCTAGGTTGTCTAGTTTCTTCCCTTCTTTGTCTGGGGGAGAAGCATTTGTCTTTCTGGCCTTTGAGGACGATGCCACTACTACAGAGTTTGGTTTCGGGTGGGTAAATAAAAACTCTGCTGTGGATTCCTGGACTCGATACATATGGTCCAGCCTGCGGGAGCTTATTGGCGTTGAAGCTGGTTTGTCCCAGGACGATTTTGTGGTGTGGAGCATGACCGTTGTAAGCGGTAAGGCGATGGCCGTCGAGGTGTCTAGCTGGACGACATCGAACACGTTGTCAGTGACTACCGGTTCTGGTTGGACCGTCGGTAGCGACAGGGTGTGTGCCATCCGTTTAATTAGATCCCCATACGATTTCAAGTCCTCGGATGGGGATATGGGGAGCTCCTCGCCCACTTTACTTGATGGAGCCGGTTCCTCTGGGGAGGAGATGTCTTGGTCTTCCCGGGGAGAACCTTCCTCAGATCTGGGGGAGCCTTCTACAGAGCCCGAGTGCTCCGAGGAATGTTTGGGCGTCTCTGGAGCCTTTGGTGACTCAGGGGTCTTTCAACTCTCCGAACTTCGCCGTCGTGGGGAAGTCTTTTGTGTCCTTGGCGGTGTCGTGTCAGGTGGTTTTGACACCGACGCCGACGGAGTGTGCCTCGGCTTGTACGACGTCCGGGATCGTACCGATGCTTCAGACTGCTGGTCCCAATCCAGAGGTCTGGGTGTGAACCAGGGGAACATGGAGGGCATAGGGCACGACCCGTATAGGTATTGCCACTGCCGCTGATCCCATGACATTGGGGGCGGTGGTTTCCGAGGAGATCGATCTCTGACGCGGGATCTCTCCTCTGAATCTCGGGATCGATGTCGACCCCGGGGACTACGCCGAGGGCTGGTTGAGTAGTCGCGCCCGCTGTCTTCTCTAGGTGTAGTGGGTCGATCCTTTTGGGGGCTTCGGTTCCGCCGATGATCGGGGCTGACCGATGGGTCTCGGGCCGGTGTTCGGGATTGAACAGTGTCCTCCACAATATGTATATCTGGTGGACTACCTTCTGCTCCCGATCGTTGCGATAGATCAAAGTCGTGGTCCGAGTCGGAAGATATGGCGATTTGCGTCGACATCGATGCCAATACCGGGGGGCTTGAATGGCGGCGAGGGGAAGTGAATAGCTTCAACGGTGGAACTCTCGCTGCCGATTCCGATGGCGATGTCGGGAGCGAAGTCGCGGACGACCGATGCTTATCCGACTTTTTCTTCTTCGCTTCCGGCTGAGGTCCCTTCTCCTCCCTTGGCCGTTTTGCAGGAGTGGAGGAGGCGGACCTTGATGCCGAGCCCGACTTCGTGGGGCGATCGGCGTCGGGGGCGCTCTTGTCGGTGCCAAGCGACTCCGACGTTGACGGCTTGTGCTGCGCCGTCGACATCTTCTTAGGCGACAGAGCTTTTTCCATCAGTGCCGCCGCTAAACGTCCCGCGCGGTTTTTCTTCGTTTGGCGGGAAAACTTCGCGCAGTGAGCGCACGCGTCAGGGATGTGTGTCTCTCCCAGGCAAAAAAGACAAAGAGCGTGCCCGTCTGGGGGAGCGATTTTGCTACCGCAGTTCCTGCACCTTTTGAAAAATCCCCACCGCTTTTCCATGCGGGGGGGAGGGGGGGGGAAAGGGCGGGAAGAGAGAACTGAGGAGAAAATCCCGAAACAAAAATGTTTCTTTCCGCCCCTTAGTCTTTAAAAAGACTGTTGTGTGGACTAAGCCAAATAAAATATCTGATAAATCCAACAATAGCAACTTCCAAGAAAGGATTTCTACCGACCGTAGCGAGAGATCGACTGATCCAAGCGGCGGTCAGAAGAGAACTGGCGGGATGTCCGCTCCGGTCCCTGTGAGCATGCGCGGTGGGGCTTCTGCGCATGCGCACTGGGCCTGGGGCGCGGAAATCCGCAGCTTTCAAGAATACCGATCGAGATCGGCGCGGGCGCCTATATCCCATCAGTGTGATGCACAGAGACCACGAAGAAGATCTGGGACTGACCCAAGGTTGCCCAGCTGGCTGCATGCAGCGGAGGAGTGAGGAATCAAACCCAGTTCTCCGATTAGAGTTTGCCACTATTAATCACTCTCCAAACTAGTGTAGCAATAGGGCTTGGGATATCTAGCCCTCTATGGAGGGGGAAAGTTGTGCTGTGGGAAATTTTCCAATAATTTATTGCCTCCTCAATGCCTCACAAAATCTCAAGCTTGCCCCCCCCCCACTCCCAGCACACAGACAGTGTATGAAGTGCTGTCAAGTCACAGCAGACTAATAGTGACCCCAGCAAGGGGCTTCCAAGGCGAGTGAGAAGCAGAGGGGGCCTGCCACTGCCTTCCTCTGCAGAATCCTACTTGGCGGACTCCCATCCAATTACCGACTGTGTAGCTGCCAAGATGGGCTGTCATCCATCCGCCCGCCCTCCCACCCATCCATCCATCTAGCTATCCGACTCTGGGGTGATGTTGTTTTCACAACGTTTTCACGGCAGACTTTTTTACGGGGTGGTTTGCCATTGCCAAAGAGCCCCGCGGCACAAAGTGGTAAATCTGCAGTACTGCAGTCTGAACTCTCTGCTCACGACCTGAGTTCAATCCCGGTGGAAGCTGGTTTCAGGTGGCTGGCTCAAGTTGACTCAGCCTTCCATCCTTCCAAGGTCAGTAAAATGAGTCCCCAGCTTGCTGGAGGGAAAGTGGAGATGACTGGGGAAGGCAATGGCAAACCACCCCGTAAAAAAGTCTGCCGTGAAAACGTGAAAGCAATGTCACCCGAGTCGGAAATGACTGGTGCTTGCACAGGGGACCTTTCCTTTACCTTTTTTGCAACTGCCTTCCCCAGTCATCCAAACTTTCCCCCCAGCAAGCAGAGTCCTCATTTTACCGACCTCGGAAGGATGGAAGGCTGAGTCAACCTGGAGCTGGCTACCTGAATCCAGCTTTGCCGGGATCAAACTCAGGTCATGAGCAGAACTTGGACTGCAGTATTGCAGCTTTACCACTCTGAGCCACGGGGCACTCTCTCTCCCTTTCTCTCTCTATATAAAAACCCCAAGAGTGTTCCTAACATGCCATCACATTTTAGTGGTACCAAGAAACAGAAGCTCTGGAGTCCAGAGCAAGATTGCTTCCAGGTGAGTCACAAAGAGCAAGGAATGGGTTCCAAAGTGCATCTTTTTGACTTAAGCGAAGGGACTGCCATTAATCTATGGGTGCATTTTGGGGAGGGGGGGAGCTGCTGTTAGGGACAAAACCTGCCTAACACACCTGAAAACGCGTGGCCCAGGGGCACAGGGAGAGAGGGCAGCATCCCTTCTCCTCTTCTGAAGGCATTTGCGGGATTGTAACGAAAGCTGGTTGTCTAGCACGCAGAGGAAGCAGAGGCCAAGAAATCAGCCAACCTGACAGCCAATTGCACTGGACAGGCCCTGCCTGCGAGTCCCCCAGATGGAACTGCCTGCAGCTCTCACCTCTTGCTTTAACCAGCAGCTGCCAGGGTCTTGTAATAAGGGCCCAGCCACCTGCCTATCACTGATCGCCCTTCTCCTCCTGAACTGCTTTGCTGCTGCAAGGCAGGCCCATTAGCCGATTCTGTCCCATCCACCTCTCAAAGGGTCAACATTCGCAGGTACTCACGGGTGCAGCCACTCCGCCTGTCGGTGACGATGCCGCGGAAGTTCCAGAAGCCGGGCTCGCACCGGTCGCATTTCAGGCCCCCCACGCCAGGCTTGCAGGAGCACTGTCCCGTGGCAGGATCGCATCCGCCTCCATAGGAGCCGTAGGGGTTGCAGTGGCAGGTACCTGCGAGAGAGAGAAGGGTTATAAAAACAAAAGGGCTCCGAATGGAAACCCGCATTTATGTCTACTGGCACATCAAGACAACCGCTACTGAGTAACTTTGACAGCAGCCTGCGGGTGGTAACAGGAAGGGGCAAACCAGATTATCTGAATAATTTTTATTTGAGTTCCGTAGCACCTTGGAGACCAAAATGATTTCCAGGGTGCAAGCTTTTGGAATTCAAAGCTCCCTTCACCAGGAAGCTGTCAGGTATCTTATACTATGAAAATCTTGCTAGTCTCCAGGGGAGGACTTCTAGCAGGAGCTCCTTTGAACATATGAAGCTGCCTTATACTGAATCAGACCCTCGGTCCATCAAAGTCAGTATTGTCTACTCAGACTGGCAGCGGCTCTCCAGGATCTCAAAAGCTGAGGTTTTTCACACCTATTTGCCTGGACCTTTTTAGTTGGAGATGCCAGGGATTGAACCTGGGACCTTCCGCTTACCAAGCAGATGCTCTACCACTGAGCCACCGTCCCTCCCCTTTGCATATTAGGCCACACACCCCTGATGTAGCCAATCCTCCAAGAGCTTGCAAGACTCTTTTTTGTAAGCCCTTGGACGATTGGCTACACCAAGGGGGTGTGGCCTAATATGCAAAGGAGCTCCTGCTAGAGTTCCACCCCTGCTAGTCTCAAAGGTGCAACTGGATTCAAATCAAGTTGCCTCCTTGTGGTGCACCCTGGGAAATGCTAAGAGCTAGAACTTTTGGCTGCGAGATAATCGTAAGATCTCTTGCCACAATGCATACATGGAAACAATCAATCTTGCCATGTAATAAATATAATAATAAATGGTTTGTCGGCACACCAACATAGATAGGTCATGAAACCTGAATAATCTTGTTGCTAATTTTACATAATCTGGCCATCTTTACTATTTTGGCCAATTTATTCTATTTTGTCCCTTGAGCCCTGCCTCCAAACCTTATCCTGCCTCCTCTCCAGCTTCTCAGTTTACTGCAGACTTCTGTCTCCAAATTTTCAGGCACATATTCACTGCCATGAGGTCTAGAAGCTTGCTATCTTTAAAAACTGTTGGTGGTGGTGGGGTGGGAGGAAATTAGGACACTGAATTCTATGCCTGACACCAACTCTACATCTTTCTGGTACTCCCATGGCATAATTTCACATGCATACAAAAAACAACAGCAATAGCACTGAAAGAAAACAGCATGTGGTTTTTAGGGGACTCTCCGCATTTTCAAAGTAAATCTTCCAAAGCTTTTCTTCCATGGGAGCAGGTATAACAGCATTTGGTCCCTAGGAAAACAAGGAGAGGAAACACATCCCAGAGATCTCTCGCTCTGCCCACCATTTGGGGCGGGGCCTGCACAATTCCAGCTGCCTGATCTCACTGGGGCCAGAAAGACACAGCTGGCCCGACCAAGGCCCTCAAGTGTGTTTCCCCTTTCCGAACTGAAGAGAATCAATCTGAGACTGTCGGGCAGGCAGAATGGCTGGCAGGCTGGCGATTACATCTTGATTTACACCCTTGCTGTGGAGGCAAGGGCATGAGTGGGACAACTGCTAAAGAGAGGTTTGATTCAAGGCCGGGCAAGGCAGAATTTAGAGGGGGTGCAAACAGGGATGGCTGGTCTGCCAGACAAAGGGAAGTAGTTTATTTATTGTCCATGTGCTGTAAGAACAGAGCAGTTTCTGCTGGATTCAACCAGAGGCTACTTCAATCCCATTGTCTCCCTTCCAACAGAAGCCAGCCAAGTGTTTCCATAAGTCCGTTCGCAGGGCATGAAGGAACAGCCCTCCGCCTCCTGTATGTCCCTAGCAGCAAGCGGTATTGAGGTGTACTGCCGCTGAACATGGAGGTTTTGTTTCAGTGTTGCAGCCCAAAAATTGTTGACTGACCTCCCCATCCCAAATCGGTCGAATCCCATTTTAAAAACCATCTAGTTTGTTTGTTTGTTTTATGTGTTTATTTACAGTCTGCCTTGCTGGCCGAGACTCAAAGCAGACGATAGGGTTTACAACAATGCAATCAGACGGCGTAAAACAGCCAATGAACGATGCCACTGGACTAGGGTTACAGAACGAGAGAATAACGGGAACGACAAACTCTCTCAAGGAAGATACACTATGATCAATACAGAAAGCGAAGGCAGGAAACTATGCAGTAAAAAACCCTGACCGATTTCGCACTATGCTTGTTCCGGGGCGGAGAGCCCTTTTGCTACCGGAGCTTCGCTCCGTTTTTGGCACAAGTTGCCCCGGAGCTGTGAGTTGCCGCGCCGCTATTCCACAGCAAGCGGGATACGCCGACAAGCGGTTTCTGCTCGCTGTGGCAACTCACAGCTCCGGGGCAACTTGTGCCAAAAACGGAGCAAAGCCCCAGTAGCAAAAGGGCTCTCCATCCAGGAACAAGCATAGTGCAAAATAGGTAACCGTTTCCTACAAGAATCAATGCACTGGACTACAATCCTACTGCTGGGTGGCCCAGGCTAGCCTAATCACTTACAAATCGTAAAAAAAAAAAAAATTAACAATCTTTTTGTTCCTTTTCTAAAATATCAGCAGACAGTCTCAGGCTAGAACTTTCATATTCATGGGCAGTCACGGTGAAGACCAGTGCCAGGAAGGCAGGGGAAGGCATTGGTTGTTAATAATAATATTAATAATAATAATAATAATAATAATAATAAGTTTTTATTTATATCCCACCCTCCCCGCCGAGGCCAGGAGAGCCAGTTTGGTGTAGTGGTGAAGTGCACGGACTCTTATCTGGGAGAACCGGGTTTGATTCCCCACTCCTCCACTTGCAGCTGCCGGAATGGCCTTGGGTCAGCCATAGCTCTGGCAGAGGTTGTCCTTGAAAGGGCAGCTGCTGGGAGAGCCCTCTCAGCCCCACCCACCTCACAGGGTGCCTGTTGTGGGGGAGGAAGGTAAAGGAGATTGTGAGCTGCTCTGAGACTCTTCGGAGTGGAGGGTGGGATATAAATCTAATATCTTCTTCTTCTTCTCTGGAGGAACTGGTTGGCCACTGTGTGGAAAAGGATGCTGGACTAGATGGACCACTGGTCCGATCCAGCAGGGCTCTTCTGACGTTCTTACAGTGCTGATCTCTGTGCCTCGCTGGGGTTGTGTGATTGCATGTTGCGGCAGCAGAAGAATGTAAAACATGCACAAACAACTGCGTCTGCCAGTGTACATCAGAGAATATGTTATTATATACGTAGCTTTTGTAGCATGCGTGACAGCGTGGCCTACCAGCTGCAGTATTCCATTTGGCCAAGGAAGACATAGAATCATAGAGTTGGAAGGGACCTCCAAGGTCATCTTGTCCAACTCCCTGCACAGTGCAGGAAATTCACAAGTACTTCTCCCCTACACACACCCCCCCAGTGACCCCTGAGCCACAAGTCCAAATGATGGCAAAAAAAGAAAAGAAAAAAGAAAAAAATTCTCCAAGATCCCTGAAAATCTGGCCTGGAGAAAAACTGCTGCCTGACCCCAAAGTGGGGAACAGCATTTGAACATATGAAGCTGCCTTCTACTGAATCAGACCTTTGGTCCATCAAAGCCAGCATTGTCTACTCAGACTGGCAGCGGCTCTCCAGGGTCTCAAGCTGAGGTTTTTCACACCTACTTGCCTGGACCCTTTTAGTTGGAGATGCCGGGGATTGAACCTGGGACCTTCTGCTTCCCAAGCAGATGCTCTACCACGGAGCCACCGTCCCTCCCCTTCGAGCCACCATCCCTCCACACTTCCCTGGGCACATAAGAAAAGGCCACAAGAATTGAGCACTGATGCAACCCTCCCCGCTCTCCTTCCCATGATCTGCCTAAGTTCACAGAATCAGCATTGCTGATCGATACACGCGGCGTCAACCCCTTGCACAACCGGGAAGTCAACTTGGTGACCTTGAGCGAGCCAGCTTCCTCCTGGGGTTGTTGTGTGACGAAAGGGGAGAAGAAGCCACGCACGGTGCAGTGAGTGGGAAATAAACCATAAATTTCATGAGATGATTAGTTAGCGGCAGACAGTGCAGTTCTCCGTTCAGTGAAGTGGTCACTGAGGGCAGACAGCGTCACTAATGGCGGAGAGCATCAGTAACGGCAAATGACGGCAGAGGCGAGGCTCCAACCAAACTCTGCAGGGATCAAACTCGCAGCCAAGCTGCCACAGTGGCTCTCAAGATGCCACAGTGAGATACGCCAGCTGTCCTCTCCACCGCCCAAACCGTGACCCCATCAGCTCTCTGACCCCGGCACTTCCATGTGATCAGAGCTGCTTTTGGAATGCTTCCTCTTATTAAATTATACAGCGCATGAAATGGCTCTATGCTCCCCCATCGAGGGCTGCATTACTCCGGAACGCTTATGGACGACAGCCCAGCCAATCGGCATCACCGAATGGGCGTTCGCTAATCAGCTGGCTGCTGGCCCCAGCTGCCAAAACCGTCGCTAATGTTTCCCCCGTCTCGTTATAGGTTAAAGAGCCGACTTTGTCTAATTCTTTAATGAAATATTAATAAAGCCTCTGCTGGCGCAGCTGGCTGCTGCAAAGAAGGTGCCCCGTGATTGGGATTCGTGTTGGACAAAGTTGGGGGCGGGGAGGGGAAATTCCTCCAATGTGCTGCTGTCTTCATCGAGGAGGAAGAAGAAGACTGCAGATTTATACCCCGCCCTTCTCTCTGGCTCCGAGTCTCAGAGCACCTTACAATCTCCTTTATCTTCTTTCCCCACAACAGACACCCTGCAAGGTGGGCGGGGTCTGAGAGAGCTCTGACAGAAGCTGCCCTCTCAAGGACAACCTCTGCAATAGCTATGGCTGACCCAAGGCCATTCCAGCAGGTGCAAGCGGAGGAGTGGAGAATCAAACCCGGTCCTCCCAGATAAGAGTCTGCACACTTCACCACCACACCAAACTGGCTCTCCAGATGCGATAGCTATGGCTGACCCAAGGCCATTCCAGCAGCTGCAAGTGGAGGAGTGGGGAATCAAACCCGGTTCTCCCAGATAAGAGTCCGCGCACTTAACCACCACACCAAACTGGCTCTCCTAAATAGCAACTGTGTTCGGTTCAACCTGCACTGCTACCTGAAAAGCAACTGTGTTCAGTTCAGCCTGCACTGGCTTGCCCCGAATCGGCGCTTGACTGTCAGATTTGCAGGGGTAAAAAGGCTCATGTGATCCTTGGAGTGTATCAACAGAGGCATAATATAAAAATCACTGTCTACTGCATTGACCAGGCCATGTTGTTTAGGGGGGGCTCTGGGTTGGAAAACACTCATTTCAGATTCCTCTGGCCAAGGCGTCTTTCTTTGTAGAAAAAGCCCAGCAGGGACTCATTTGCGTGTTAGACCACACCCCCTGACACCACCATTATTTCACACAGCAGGAAGTCATTTGCACATTAGGCCACACCCCCTGGTGCCAAGCCAGCCGGAACTGTGCTCCTGCTAAAAAACAACCCTGCTTCTGCCCCCACTCCCTTTTTCTCGACATCGAGAGGCCCTGCTATACCAAAGCTTGAAAATCTTGCCGCGTCGAATAAGAATATAAGAGAACATAAGAGAAGTCATGTCGGATCAGGCCAATGGCCCATCCAGTCACACAGTGGCCAAAAAAACCCCAGGTCCCATCAGGAGGTCTACCAGTGGGGCCAAGACACTAGAAGCCCTCCCACTGTTGCCCCCCCAAGCACCAAGAAGACAGCATCACTTCCCCAGACAGAGAGTTTTATCAATACTCTGTGGCTAATAGCCACTGATGGACCTCTGCTCCATATGTTTCTCCAATCCCCTCTTGAAGCTGTCTATGCTTGCAGCCACCACCTCCTGTGGCAGTGAGTGCCATGTGTTAATCACTCTTTGGGTGAAGAAGGACTTCCTTTTATCCGTTCTAACCCGACTGCTCAGCAATTTAAGAGAAAAGGAGGCCTGAATAACACCCACTTGGGCACCCAGCAGAGCCGACTCCAAGGGCCAAAGTCACGTTATCCGGACAGCATCCATACACGGTTTGGCTACAGTGGAGCACCTGAAGCGGAGGAGGAAGGCTTGGCACACCTATGGGGAAATCAAAAGACACACACATGCACAAGTGTCAAGGCTGCATTTGAAGCATACATATCAGAAGCAGTTTTGAAGCTGTGCTGTACACAGGTAGACCTCCAGTCCACTTATTCTGTCCAGGATCTCAGAGAAGGAGGGAGGGAATATGTAATTCACTAAAAAGGAGGTATTTGCTGAGAGAACCCATTCTCATATGAGAGAATACAGCTCCACCGGAAGGACAGTGTGGGATCCATAGATTCCGGACTGATCAGAGGTGAGCAATCAAAAGGATTGCGTGTTGCAGCAGAAACAAGGGGGCCCTGGATTCAAGAGTTACCTCGGCAGGCTCCCTGACTTATGACGTAAATATCCTGCCGTTTCTCGCAGCGTGTCTTTTTGAGCTCGCACTCGTTCGCGTAGGTCACTCCGTCAGAGCCGCACACCTGCACAGGGGGGAAAAAACAACAACAGAAGGTCATTCACCAGGTCTTGTCAAGCATCGATATTTCACAATAATCAAGCTCTTGTTCTTTAATCAAAAGTTGTTTTATTGAAAAACTCCAGAGCTCGCTCCAAGGACGGACTCCTTGGAAGTAATGGCATACATAGTATTGAATAGTATTTTATAGGCAAACTTCAAAAGGCAGGGTTACAGAAAACTTCAAAAGAATAACGTAAAGATGCAAATTAAAGTTGCGGGTTCAAAGCCTACTTACTAGTATCTCTTTTATGGCTAAGGAATGTTGGCTAATAAAAACATCTCCCTTTCTCACACATTCTCTGAGAGCTGATAAGACTTGGCTGTGTGAATCTGGGGGAGAGGCATTTTACACCGTTAATGCAAGGTTACTCTAAACATCCTAGCACCAGATGGATTTATTATGCATCCATGGGAAGGGAGGGGGGGAGAAGAAGAAAGGGGAAAAGACAAAGGTGATGCTCTGCTTTAACTCTGGCCTGTTTACTAGGTACATATAGAAGAAGCATTTAGAAATAGCATGCTTGACTGGTCTGGCTTGTGTTTTAGGCAAACCTAGACAGTCACTAACAGTGGAAGCTCGGAGACCCTGCAGCTCTGACATCAGGCCTGGGGAAATAGCAGCAACTTATTCTCTGGGGTATCCACACCAGCTCCTTATCTTGGGATATATCTTGACAACAGCTGGTGCAGCCCAGTCTTCATCTTAGGTGGTCCCCAACTAGAGCTCTGATTCCAGATTAAGTTGCCTGTAGGCGTGCCCGTGGCACAGAGTGGTAAAGCTGCAGTACTGCAGTTGGAGCTCTCTGCTCATGACCTGAGTTCGATCCCAGCAGAAGCTGGGTTCAGGTAGCCGGCTCCAGGTTGACTCAGCCTTCCATCCTTCCGAGGTCGGTAAAATGAGCACCCAGCTTGCTAGAGGCGAAGTGTAGAGGACTGGGGAAGGCAATGGCAAACCACCCCGTAAAAATGTCTGCCGTGAAAACATCATGATGCGACATCACCCCACAGTTGGAAACGACTGGTGCTTGCACAGGGGACAACCTTGGCCTTTAGGCCAGCAGCACAACTTACTATATATTTATTTATGTTACTTATAGGTTGCCTGTCTCACTTGAACTCGATATGGATTGCTCAGAGAGAGTCAGAACCAAGCAGAAGTCTAAAAACAGAACCGAAACATAACATAAGAAGATGACTGCAGATCTGTAACCCGCCCTTCTCTCTGAATCAGAGACCCCGAGCAGCTTACAATCTGCTATATCTTCTCCCTCCAAAACAGACATCCTGTGAGGTGGGTGGGGCTCTCCCAGCAGCTGCCTTTTCAAGGACAACTCCTGCGAGAGCTACGGCTGACCTAAGGCCATTCCAGCAGCTGTAAGTGGAGGAGTGGGGAATCAAACCCGGTTCTCCCAGATAAGAGTCTGCGCACTTAACCATTACACCAAAGTGGCTCTCGGTTAGTAAGGATTAACACATCACATGAAATGATTCAAAAGCCCATTGCAGAATCCTAGTTTCAGCAAGCTATACCCAGCAGTACAGATCACAGTCCCTAATCATTTTCCAAATAACTGTGTGCATCATTCACTACAGTGCAACTCTATCCCCTATATAGAAAAGCCCTCTGGAGTAATTGCATTTGCTTCCCCACAAAAATTCCTTGTGACGCCCAGCAGACCCCACGGGGAAACACTGGCTACCTTTGGACGTCGTTATAAACCGTGATTTGCATAGCAAGCTTTAACGAGCCAGACAGTGGTTAACAAACAGACTACAAATCCAAGTCTAAAGTCCTGCTCTCTGCATGTGGGAATCGACAGACCCCCGTCTGCTGGGCGGTCTGCGTTCAGACAAACACTGCTGTTAAAATCATGGTTTATAAAAACAATTTGCTGGGATGTTTGGATGAAGCTGCTGCCCTTCTAAATACACGCTCGCCCGACCTAGCTAGAGAAAGCAGGATAGGTATTTACTCATGAGTAAACTGCTGGCAGGCGGCCTGTCACATTCAAGAAGTGAGACAGCTGATGCCTCAGTGGCAAACCTACTCACATCTGAATTGCTCTTAGAACGAAGTTTGAGTCCAGTGGCTCCCTTACGACCAGATACTTGGAGAAGTGTGCATGCACACGAAAGCTTATACCCAGAATTAAACTTTATAAGTGCCACTGAACGCAAACCTTGTTCTATCGCTTCATATTAACATGGCTACCCACGCGAATCTGAGCTGCTCTTGTTCATTTCAGTCTCCAGGGGACAAAGATGGGGAGATCGTAGAATCATAGAGTTGGAAGGGTCCTCCAGGGTCATCTAGCCCAACCCCCTGCACAATGCAGGAAACTCACAAAGACCTCCCCCTAAATTCACAGGATCTTCATTGCTGTCAGATGGCCATCCAGTCTCTGTTTAAAAACCTCCAAGGAAGGAGAGCCCACCACCTCCTGAGGAAGCCTGTTCCACTGAGGAACTGCTCTAATGGTCAGGAAGTTCTTCCTAATGTTGAGCCGGAAACTCTTTTGATTTAATTTCAACCCACTGGTTCTGGTCCTACCTCCTGGGGCCACAGAAAACAATTCCACACCATCCTCTATAGGAGAGCCCTTCAAGTACTTGAAGATAGTGATCATATCACTTCTCAGCTGCCCCCTCTCCAGGCTAAACATGCCCAGCTCCTTCAACCTTTCCTCATAGGACTTGGTCTCCAGACCCCTCACCATCTTTGTCGCCTTCCTCTGAACCTGTTCCAGCTTGTCTATATCCTTCTTAAAATGGTGTGCCCCAAACTGAACACAACACTCCAGGTGAAGTCTGACCAGAGCAGATGCTCCCTTGAAGGGAGGGAGAGAAAAGTGCAAGGCTCAACCACTTTGCTTTAGGGCTGAAACTGACGCAAGCCGAAGAATAATCCCAAATGCCTTTAGGGGTATTTTGTCAGGATCTGCTTGTGTGGATGGGCATCCCAGAGCCCTCCCTCTTCAGATGAATGATTCATCCTTGCTGCATCCAGCCCCCCACTTTACATGGGAGGAAACTGAACTCACGCCCCCCTCCTTCCAAGTACCTCTTTTACCCCAACACTGTGGTGCATACATGGAACTCCTGCATCCCTGACACTTATCCACCGTTTAATGCACGGGTGTCAAACATGCGACCCATGGGCCAAATTAGGCCCCCGGAGGGTTCCTATCAGGCTCCTGAGCAACTGACTCTTGTCTGCTTCCTTGTCCCTCTCTCTTGCTTCCTTCTGCATCACAGCTTGCTCTGCCAGGCTTGCTCAATCGCACAGGAGCTACAGAGCAAAGCCTCTATTTTCTCCATTGGTTGAGGCTCCTCCTCCTCCTGATCCCCTGGGGAAGGAGGGAAAGAGCCAGAGCTTCCTTTGCCCAGTTCCCTGGATCCCATGGGAGAAGTACACCTTTAAGACCGGCAAGTGCTAGGAAGAAAGCACCTTTAAGACCAACAAGTGCTAATGTTTTGAGCATCTTTTATTTTAATTTAAAAAAAAAAATCTTTAGTTTTGTTTGTCTGTGTCCTTTAAAAAGTTTATATCTCTGCTACCAAATCTTAAATAGATACACATGCGGCCCGGCCCAACACGGTCTCATTTCTGTCAGATCCATTCCTCATAAGAAATGAGTTTGACACCCCTGGTTTAATGGAAGGAGCAACTGCTGTCTTTTTGTCCTGAGAGAAAGCACCCATTCCATCAAAATCAAGGAAGAAACCCTCATGCACAGGAGAAGGTCTGAGCTCAGACTGCTAGATCCAGACATCTTAAATACCTGTTCCTGAAACACTGTTGTAGCGTGTCTGACTAGCGTGTCTAAGGCTGTGTGGCACCTACCAGATTCCTTGGCACAGCCGCACAGGTGAAGTCACACACACAGCGGTCGTCTTCCACATCGTCATCCCACGAGCCGCCGTACCGCCGGCAGTTGTCCCGATCGCACTCATTGGAATCCCCAGAGCCGGATCCCCCTGAGCCGCATTCTAGGATGAGATGAGAAAACGTGAGCGAAAGGACGTTGCTCGGCACAAAACCTCCATTTGGTTTTGGATTCCATTGGATCCCTCATTTCAGAGATCAGGCCAAACCTGTGGAAAGCTGATACCGGAGTTCAGAACACTAGAAATCTCGGCACTCGTTTAAAACTGCAATCAGGTTTCTAGCCTCTACTGTTTTGAATGGGAGGGAAAGCGACAGAGTACAGCCAGATCTTGGAAGCTAAGCAGGGTTGGTACTTGGAAGGGAGACCACCAAGGAAGGCTCTGTAGAGGAAGGCAAGAGCAAACCTCTTTTGCTTGTCACTTGCCTCGGAAGCTCCTAAGTCAGCTGCAACTTGATGGCACTTTACACACAAACACACTGTTGTTGTCAATTGTAATAGTAACTGCACGTTTGTCCTCTGTGGTGGCAAAAATTCCGCCAAGTTGTAACCAAGACACTGTAGCGAGGGTGCAAAACGTGCGGCCCGTGGGCCAGATCAGGCCCCCAGAGGACTCCTATCAGGCCCATGAGCAACTCACTGTTCCCTGCTTCCTTCTCCCTCTCTTGCTCCCTTCTGCATCACAGCTTGCTTTGCCAGGCTTGCTTGATCACACAGGAGGTACCGAGCAAAGCCTCCATTTTCTCCATTGGCTGACCAGCACACAAAGCAGCTTATGTACAAAAGCACACAATGTCCAGCCATTTCATGTTTTCCTCTGGGTCTTAGGCTCAAAGCACTTGACCATGAGATTTCTGTAACGAGTGTCAATAAATCAAAAGTAGGCTTGCAACTTACAGATACACACCAGAACAGCATACTCAAGATTGCTACAGCGCAGACACTGTCTCCAGATTTGGATGCAATAATTCAGAGCAAGAGGTGTCGGTTATCAGAGACTGTTAAATAAACAAAATATTGCAAGAGTGCTCATCTTTTAGGCACGATTTCAGTTTAAAAAAAATCTTTAATTGTGTTTTGTCTGTGTCTTTAAAAAGTTTCTATCTCTGTTACCCGGCATTACGTTTTATGACCCACACGGTCCAGCCCGACAAGGTCTCATTTATATCCGATCTGGCCCTCATAACAAATGAGTTTGACACCCCCGATGGTCCTGAGCTCCTGGGAAGGAATAAGGCATAAAAAGACGGAAAGGTGGGATAAGAACACCCTTCCTGAGGAAGCTCAGGGGGCTCCGATGCTGTAAAGCAGGGGTGGCCAACGGTAGCTCTCCAGATGTTTTTTGCCTACAACTCCCATCAGCCCCAGCCAGCATGGCCAATGGCTGGGGATGATGGGAGTTGTAGGCAAAACATCTGGAGAGTTACCGTTGGCCACCCCTGCTGTAGAGTCTGTAAAGCTATTTCTTTCTCATGGCATTTCCTGATCAGTTGTTGGATGAATCTGGCTTAATAATCTTGGACTTCTAAAGCTAAATAAACTAATAATAATAATAACTGTTAAACATTATTAAATACACTGGGATGTTTCTAGCATTGCAAACGCTGAACATCGATTTAGGCAGGGTTAAATAAAAAGCAAAAAATCATGCAGAAGTCTACAAAAAAGAAGATTTAAAAAAAAAAAACCCGAAAAATATGCATGTCTGTCTCCCCCCTGCTTTATAAGGGTTATGACCAGTGTTCCCTCTAAGCTGCATAAGTGTGAGCTAGTTCACAATTTTTTAGCCTCCAGCCCACGCCTTTTTGTCTCAGCTCAGGAAAAATGGCCCTAGAGGGAACTAATTTATGCGGCAGCTCACCACTTTAATGCCAGTAGCTCACAAAGTAGAATTTTTGCTCAGAAGACTCCACAGCTTAGAAGGAATATTGGTTATGACATTCAGTTTTTTGAGGAACCAAACTGGGGCGAACTGGGCAAAGACCTGCCCAGGTTTCTTTGCTTTTACACTGATTACACACAGCACTGTAACAATACCAGATTCCACACTGCCAAAGGGAACTTTGAGTCTTGAAAATTTATACCCCGAAAATCTTGTTTGTCTGTAAAGTGCTATCGGGCTCCAGTCTAGCAAGTTATTCCACGCTGGCACCATCTGATCACCGAATGTGCGTATCTCTGGTATATGACACTGCATTCCAATCACCTTCCAGTCATTCTGACTTCTTATCAGTTGCACACACCAAGGTTTGGAATCAAACTGGAGGCACTCTTTTGCCTTTCTTCCCCACGAGCATTTTATTTATTTAAAAATATTTCAAAGGCTCTCCAAAAGAAGTCTCTCCCCCCCTCCCCTTTTATGGAATGATCAAAGGCAGGAAAGTTGGCACCAACACAGAGAATTATTCAAGCCCTTCCCTAGAAAGGACAGCTACCTGAAAACCCCTCCCGGGGAAAACCTGCTGATTAAACGCCACGTTCTGCCGTCTGCCTGCTTCCCAAGCCGATGTCCAACCAGCACTGTCTCATCCCGGCTAAACCACAACGCACAAGGCAGTTTTGGAACATGGCCGAAACACCCAGAGAACAAGATCTTTTCTCTAGCACAACCCCAACTGCTGGTGTGGGTACGTGGCAACAATTTATCTCTAGAACAGCAGGGTGTTGAGGCAAAGTTTATGGGCTCAGTTCGCTTCACCCCTGTGCATACTGTTCTCTGTGTTTTCTGGCTGGGAAAGAAATGCTAAAGGATTCAACTGCAGCAAAAAGTTAGCAGCGTGGCCGAAAACTTGGGAGGCTCTCCACAACTCCTGGGAATATTGGTAGGGTATTCCCTCCCCCGCTTTGTGCCTTATGAAAGCCGCTCCTTAGTACCCTTGGCCAGGGATCGTTTTGTAGAAAAATAGGTGGTGGAGCTCAATCAGCTGCACCTACTATTCAATGGACAAAGTGGGGAGGAGGAGGCGGAACCGTCAGAATCATAGAATTGGAAGGGACCTCCAGGGTCATTTAGTCCAACCCCCTGCACAATGCAGGAAACTCACAAACACCTCCCCCTAAATTTGCAGGATCTTCATTGCTGTCAGATGGCCATCTAGCCTCTGTTTAAAAACCTCCAAGGAAGGAGAGCCCACCACCTCCCGAGGAAGCCTGTTCCACTGAGGAATCGCTCTAACGGTCAGGAAGTTCTTCCTAATGTTGAGCCGGAAACTCTTGATTTAATTTCAACCCATTGGATCTGCTCCTACCTTCCGGGGCCACAGAAAACAATTCCACACCATCCTCTAGATGACAGCCCTTCAAGTCCTTGAAGATGGTGATCATATGACCTCTCAGCTGCCTCCTCTCCAGGCTAAACATTCCCAGCTCCTTCAACCTTTCCTCATAGGACTTGGTCTCCAGACCCCTTGCCATCTTTGTCGCCCTCCTCTGGATCCATTCCAGCTTGTCTATATCCTTCTTATAGGTTCAGGAGCTGTGCTCCTGTGAACTCCTGCTGAATTCAAGGCCTGCCCTTGGCCATCTGAAATTGTAAGCCCGATCTGTTAACCTTTTTGCCTTGGCATGGCTGAGTATGGCCCCAGCTCCACCAGGAGAGCAGTGAAAGACCAGCAGTTCTGTGCCAAGAGAAGAACCTAGGGCTGCCATATCTGATTCAAGAAATATCTGGAGACGTTGGGGGTGCAGCCAGGAGACATTGGAGGTGGAGTAAGGGTGTGACAAGCATGACTGAACTCTGAAGGGAGCTCTGGCATCACATTTAAAGAAACCATACTCCTTTTAAATACCTTCCCTCCATTGGAAATAATGAAGGATAGGGGCACCGTCTTTGGGGGCTCATAGAATTGGACCCCCTGGTCCGATCTTTTTGAAACTTGGGAGGTGTTTTGAGGAGAGGCACCGGATGCTATGCTGAAAATTTGGAGCCTCTATCTCAAAAAACAGCCCCCCCCCGAGCCCCAGGTACCCATGTATCAATTCTCCATTGTACCCTATGGGAATCGGTCTCCATAAGGAATAATGGCATGCTCAGCAGACATTTCCCTCCCCCCCACTTTCTAATAACCCTAAAGCAGGGGGAGGGCCCCCAAACTGTGTGTGGGTGTGTGTTAGAGTGGCCAGCTCCAGGTTGGGAAATTTTAGGGGTGGGGTCGGAGGAGGGTGGGGTTTTGGAAGGGGAAGGACTTCGACGGGGTGCAGTGCCATAGGTCTACCTTCCAAAATGGCCATTTTCTACAGGCGAACTGATCTCTGTCACCAGGAGATCAGCTGCAATCCCAAGAGATCCCCAGCTTCCACCTGGAGGTTGGCAACCCTAGCTTCATGTGTAGTTTTTAATGGTTGCCCCTCCTATCGCTAATTCCAGTAATGCCTCCCCTCTCCGATTGTTCCTTTTATAGACGATCTTTTCCTTTTCTTTTCTTTTTTTGATCCCCTCTTGCACTGCTTTTGAAGTTGCTCTGTAAAGAGCTTTTTTCTAATAAAAAGTTCTTTAAGAGCTTATCCACTGCTGAATTTAATGGTTTCATTGTGGGCCTTTTATCTGGCCCGAGTGATTACATACCCAGGGCTTTTTTTTGGAGCAGGAGTGCACAGGAATGCAGTTCCGGCTGGCTTGGTGGCAAGGGGTGTGGCCTGATACGCAAATGAGTTCCTGCCACACAAAACAAGGGTGCCACCAGGGGTGTGGCCTAATATGCAAATGCGTTCATGCTGGGTTTTTTTTTTTTTTTACAAAAAAAAGCTCTGTATATACCTTTTTAAGGAGCCCCGTGGCGCAGAGTGGTAAAGCTGCAGTACTGCAGTCGGAGCCCTCTGCTCACGACCTGAGTTCGATCTCAACGGAAGCTGGTACAGATTGACTCAGCCTTCCATCCTTCCGAGGTTGGTAAAATGAGCTTGCTGGGGGGAAAGTGGAGATGGCTGGGGGAGGCAATGGCAAACCACCCCGTAAAAAGGTCTGCCGTTAAAACGTTGTGAAAGCAGCGTCACCCCAAAGTCGGAAATGACTGGTGCTCGCACAGGGGACCTTTCCTTTCCTATATACCCTTTTTAACTTGTGTGTGGAAAACCGCCTCGAGAGCATCTCTGAGAAAAGCAAAATAAATAATAATAACGGGTTGTCGTGTCTGGAGGAAGGGGGGGGGGCAGTCCACTGCAATCCCCGTTAGGCCTGACCTCTTTTTTTCCTCCTGCTCCCCCCCCCCACCGCCAGCCTTCCTCCCACCAGCTGGAGACAGAGAGGAGAAGCGGCACCTCCCACCTTCCCCCCTCAGCTCTTTGAAGTGTGAAATTAAAGCACTGATAAACCTCTTTGCCAAGGCCTATTATGCGCGTCACCTTTCATTATCGGCAGATAAAAAGACAATGCGGAGGAGGGCTGCAGTGGGGAGAGGAGGGGGGGAGGATGCCTCACGACAGAACGGAGAGGCAGGAAGGCTCCATGAATGCTCAGGCGCCCCAGCAGGGGAAACTTCACCACCATCCTCAGGAGAGGCAGAGATAGGGTCGCCATGCCTGATTTAAGAAATATCTGGGGACTTTGGGGGTGGAGCCAGGAGACTTTGGGGGGGTGGAGCCAGGAGACATTGGGGGTGGAGTCAGGAGCAAGGGTGTGACGAGCATAATTGAACTCCAAAAAGAGTCCCAGCCATCACATTTAATGGGACCACACACCTTTAAAATGCCTTCCCTCCTTTCCAAATAATGAAGGATAGGGGCACCTTCTTTGGGGGCTCATAGAATTGGACCCCCTGGTCCAATCCTTTTGAAACTTGGAGGGTTTTTTGAAGAGAGACACTGGATTTGGTGCCTCTGCCTCAAAAAACAGCCTCCCCAGAGCCCCAGATACCTACATATCAATTCTCCATTATACCTTATGGGAATCAGTCTCCATGGGGAAGAGTGGAGTGCCCAGCAGACATTTCCCTCCCCTCCCCCCGCTTTCTGATGACCCTGAAGCGGGGGGAGGGCCTCCAAACAGGGGGATCCCCTGCCCCCACCTGGGGATTGGCAACCCTAGGCAGAGAGGTATCTTGGAAAAGCACATG
Source organism: Heteronotia binoei (assembly GCF_032191835.1). Lineage (NCBI taxonomy): Eukaryota > Metazoa > Chordata > Lepidosauria > Squamata > Gekkonidae > Heteronotia > Heteronotia binoei. Next base: position 8,698,092 of record NC_083240.1, on the reverse strand, counting down.
GGAGTATGTCTAGCCTTCAGTGGCCCTAGACACACGGGGGGAGAGAGGGGAGGGAGGCAGGTAACGAATCTGCTTTTGAACACATGTTAAACCAGGGGTGTCGAACTAATTTGTTGTGAGGGCCAGATCTGACATAAATGGGACCTTGTCAGGCCAGGCCATGTGCGTTCCTATTTAAGATTAGGTAACAAAGATAAAAACTTTATAAAGGTCACAGACAAACACAAAGATTTTTTTTTTTAAACTTGCAAATAAAACCATGCTTAAAACATTAGCACTCGTTGGTCTTAAAGGTTCTTTTTTAGTATTTCTCCCATGGGATCCAGGGAACTGAGCAAAAGAAGCTCTAGCTCTTTCCTTCCTTCCCCAGAGGACCAGGAGGGGGAGGAGCCTCAGCCAATAGAAGGAAGAGAGGCTTTGCTCCGTAGCTCCTCTGCGATTGAGCAAGCTTTGCAAAGCAAACCAAGATGCAGAAGGAAGCAAGAGAGAAGAAGAATGAAGCAGATGACAGCCAGTTGCTTAGGGGCCTGAGAGGAACCCTCTGGGGGCCTGGTTTGGCCCCCAGGCCATGTGTTTGACACCCCTGTGCTAAACAACTTTATACTAAGTCAGAATGGTAGCTCATCAAAGTCATCCTTGTCTACTCAGACTGGCAGCGGCTCTCCAGGGTCTCAGGCAGAGCTCTTTCACATCACCTCCTGCCAGGTCCTTTTACTGGAAATGGCAGGGATTGAACTGGGGACCTTGTGCATGCCAAGAAGATGCTCTACCACCAAACAATGGGACTTCCCCAAGCACCTTATTCTGAATCAGAATCAGATCACAGGCCCATCAAAGTCATTCTTGACTACTCAGACTGGCAGCAGCTCTCCAGAGTCTCAGGCAGAGGTCTTTCCCATCAGCTACTGAGCAGTCCTTTTAGCTGGAAATACCAGAGACTGAACCTGGGACCTTCTGCATGCCAAGTAGGTGCCCTAACACTAAACCATGGGACCTCTCCAAATACTGAATCAGACCTTTGGTCCATCAAGGTCAATCCTGTCTACTCAGGCAGTGTCAGGCAGAGGTCTTTCCCATCAGCTACTGAGCAGCCCTTTTAGCTGGAGATGCCGGGGATTGAACCTGGGACCTTCTACATGCCAAGCAGAGGCTCTGCCACTGAGCCACGACCCCACCCCACCCTACAATTTTGTAGCTCTCTTGTAACACTGACAACTCTTTTCAGCAATCCTGTTTGCAAGCTTTCAGAGGCAGCTCAGCATCCGGAAACAAACTAGGTGACGCATTTCCCACAATCCTCTGACTCAGGAAAAGCTGAATGCTGGTTAAAGTCATAAGATCAGGGGCAGTCATTTTAAAAAGCTGGCAACACGGCTGGTCCCGATTTTCTCACGGCAGGGCCTGAAGCAGGCACAGGTCAAGAGGTAGAGGAAGAAGTGCTTTCCCCCCTTTCTCACAATACAAGAACTCGTAGCACTCAATGAAATTAGTGAGCTGTAGGTAGAACAGATAAAAGGAAGTACTTCTTCACCCAAAGAGTAATTAATACATGGAATTCATTGCTGCAGGAAGTGGTGGCTACAGCTTCAAGAGGGGATTGGATAAACCTATGGAACAGAGGTTCATCAGTGGCTATTAGCCACAAGGTATAGATGGAACACTCTGTCTGGGGCAGTGATGCCCTGTATTCTTGGGGGGCAATGGTGGAAGGGCTCCTGGAGTTCTGGTCCCACTGGTGGATCTTCTGATGGCACCTGGGGTTTTGGCCACTGTGTGATACAGTGTATTAGACTTGATGGGCCATTGGCCTGATCCAACAATGTTTCTCTTATATTCTTATGTGAGTGCCCAGTAGGAACAGAAATTAGAGGCAAGAAACAGAGGAAAGGGCTTTCAGGAGATCCCCCAACAAGAGTTACTAGAGAAGCAATCTGATGAGTGTTTCTGTGGAACACTGAGGATGAATCTGGGGATGCGCATGACAAAGCAGAAATGAATTTGTCCTTCCCGATTCTCCTTATTTGAAAAGGTGATGATAAGATTCTCTGTCCCGGCGAATATTCACCAAAGCCTCAATCTCTAGAATCAACAGCATTTGACATTTAAAATTCGGCAGTGGAAATTGATATCTGACAGCTCACGGCACGCGGCAGGCAACGTTAAGACAATACCAGCCGTGTAGCTATCAATATTTGATGGCATCCGACAGTCGCAGAGGATCAGATCGCAGACTTGAAAAAGAATTCTGTGAATTTTACATTAACTACATTCATCTAGAAAAGCCAGTGATGCACATTTTGAATTTCAAGGGCAAATCTGAATTCTGAAATAAAAATTAACACATGGAATCCGCTGCTGCAGGTAATAGTGAAGGCTACAAGCATAGACAGCTTCAAGAGGGGATTGGATAAACCTATGGAGCGGAGGTCCATTAGTGGCTATTAGCCACAAGGTATAGATGGAACACTGTCTGGGGCACTGATGCTCTGTATTCTTGGTGCTTGGGGGGCAACAGTGGGAGGGCTTCTGGAGCTCTGACCCCACGGATGGACCTGGTTTTCTGGCCACTGTATGACACAAAGTGTTGGACTGGATGGGCCACTGGCCTTATCCAATATGGCTTCTCTTCTGTTCTTATGTCTGAGGCAGTGATGCTCTGTCTTCTTGGTGCTTGGGGGAAGGCAACTGTGGGAGGGCTTCTGGGGTTCTGTCCCTGCTGGTGGACCTCCTGAGTTTTGGCCACTGTGTGATACAAAATGTCGGACTGGATGGGGCCATCACTTCTCTTGTGTTCATATTTTGATACTAGAACCCCAAATTTTTAAGAAGTTGGCAAACTTGAAAGAATTTCACTTTGGGTCTAAATTAGACAGACTTGAATCTCTGAGGCTCTGCTTTTTAGTAAGAAAATTAAACACAGGTCAGCCCAACTGAGCCCCGTAGTGTTCGAGGACACCTGATAAGAAGAGATAGACTTTGTAGAGAACGCTTACCATCCTCACAGGGCCCCGTCCTCACAATCTCAATGTCCTTCTTCTGCTGACAGGAGGCCACCTGCAGCTCACAGGCGTTGTCATAGGTGATGCTGTCACTCCCGCACACTCGGGCCAAGGACTGTTTCTCACAGCGTGGGCAGACGCACTGCCCACCCATGCATTTGGCTCCAAAGGAGCACACTGTTGTACCACAGGTCTCTGGAGGTGGGACAAGAGAGAAGGGAAGGAAATGGCAGTTAGATGAAGCAGAATTTTCTGCCAAGCCTGACCCAAAGATCTAGAGCAGAGGTCCATCAGTGGCTCTTAGCCACAGCTTATCGTTGGAACTCTCTATCTGGGGCAGTGATGCTCTGTATTCTTGGTGCCCGGGGGGGGGGCACAGTGGGAGGGCTACTAGTGGCCTGGCCCCACTGATGGACCTCCTGATGGCACCTGGTTTCTTGGCCACTATGTGACACAGAGGGTTGGACTGGATGGGCCATTGGCCTGATCTAACAGGGCTTCTCTTATGTTCTTATGTTCAATGATCTTTACTCTTAAAACAGAGACAGCAGGGGGGAAAGAGGCCTCACTCTCCAGCCAGGGAAACTCTGCCGGCTGGGTGGGAAGTGTTCACAATCTCATTCCCTTAACAAAGGGGGTTAGAAGCTGTAAAACAGTCCAGGAGCAAGCCCTGACCTTTCTTCCTACGCAAACGCTACTCCAGTCAGGAAATGAGAGGTTACGACAGAGGCTGACACATCTCTAGGATGACATCTCCCTTTCCAGAGGGAGAAATACTCGTTTGAAGCCATAGGGCATGAGTCTCTCTCTCTCTCTTTTTTTTGCTACCATCAGAAAATTAAGGGGTGCCAACTAGGTAAGAAAAAGCCAAGTGTGTCTCATGAACTGGACAGGGAGGGCTGGCAGGAGCTGTGAAAGATCCACAGCACTGGGTGTTAATGTCCCAGCAGTCACTTGACCACACCTTTTGCCGCACACCTGCATACGGTCGGTGTTTAAAACCTTCTTTTCCATTTGGCAGGATAATACAGCCAACCCAGTTACTCATGCATGAATGAGTAGGTATTTATCTACTTAAAATATTTATACCCCTGACTCTCAGTGAAATATTCTTGAGGATAATCCCATTGTCTGCAAAGCGCTCCACGTTGTCTGGAGAAATCTGTGCCTGGGGTTTCCTGGTCGTTCAGTAATCTGAGGGCGTGGGCGACGGAGGGGGGGAGACGCTTTCGATCTGATGCCGATGAGGCAGATACGGCAGTGCCCGAGCACCCAGCAGTACCCTGACTAAACGGCTAACCGGTGCTCCTCTAAGCTGAGTTAGCGTGAGCCAGCTCACAGATTTTTAGCTTCCAGCTCACACATTTTTGTCTTGGCTCAGGAAGGATGACCCCAGAGCACACTAATTCATGCAGTAGCTTTAATGCCAGTAGCGCACAAAGTAGAATTTTTGCTCACAAGACTCTGCAGCTTAAAGGGAACATGGCTAACCTTCTTTGAGAAAGCAGAATGAATCCCTCTGCACGGACCTCATGCTAGGGTTACCAGATATCCCTTTGCAACCACCATGGGGTGGGGGGTCGGGATAGGTGGGGGCTTAACGGGAGCCAACGGAGGCCTAGGCCTCTGTTACACCAGTGATCATGTCTGGCATGTGCAGGAAGTCATGTCATCATATTGCTGGTGACAAAGGGACACTCTAGTATTCAGGCAAAAGCTCTATTGTAGAAGCCATTTTTTACCATATAGTTTTTTTCCACATCCCAGAGCATCCCCATGCTGCTGGCGATATTATGACATCACTTCTGATAGAAGTGACATCGCTGCATCAGTGGCAGCAGAGGCCCAGGGCTGACTTTGCCTCTGGTAAGTCTCCCTGTCAGTCAGCTGATTGGCGCGGGGGGGGCGGGGGAGGGAGGGATTTCCCCTTCTCCTGACAGGAGTCAGGGTGCCCTATCTCATGCTATCCAAAAGAAAGGGTACAGACAGGCTGCTGTATTGCACAGGGGCTATTATAATTTTGGGCAAGGGCAATGAATATTTGATTGGCTTTTCTCTGGTGTTGTCTTGACTTCCTTCCTGGCAGCGTAACTTTTACTCGGTTTCACCCATTTTGGATCCTGTCTATGTTTTTGTTTCATTACTTTATGCCATTAAATGTTTGGAAAGTGAAATGGTACAGACAGAAGCCTATTTCCCACTGAAGAAGAAGATGATGATATTGGATTTATATCCTGCCCTACACTCTGAATCTCAGAGTCTCAGAGTGGTCACAATCTCCTTTACCTCCCCCCCCCCTCCCACAACAGACACCCTGTGAGGTGGGTGGGGCTGAGAGAGCTCTCCCAGAAGCTGCCCTTTCAAGGACAACTCCTGCAATAGCTATGGCTGATCCAAGGCCATTCCAGCAGCTGCAAGTGGAGGAGTGGGGAATCAAACCTGGTTCTCCCAGATAAGAGAGCTCTGGCTGACCCAAGGCCATTCCAGCAGCTGCAAGTGGAGGAGTGGGGACTCAAACCCAATTCTCCCAGATAAGAGTCCGCACACTTAACCACTACACCAAACTTTATTTAAGCTGGATCTCTCCAGAATGCTGTTGGGGTGAATAAACAGCACTTCAAACAAAACCCCAAAGCCCTGCAAACAGAAACCAAACACCTCGGGGAGAAGGCTAGGCTAGATGCTCTGTTATTGACATGACAGTTTTCGACAAGCAGAGGAATTTGGGAGATTCCCCCACACACACTTTTGCTCAGAGGAGAACGCATTTACATGTGTCCCCACCTGGTCTCTGAAATGGTACAGTCTGGATGGCGACAGACCACATTAATGGGAGCTAATCCAGAAAGGACTCACTACAGTCTCCTTGAGCAGCCACCTCGATGTTGGTCTGTTGGGTGCAGGCCCGCACGTGAAGCTCGCACTCGCTGCCGTAGGTGTTCCCGTCTGTGCCGCAAACCGTCTGGGAGGAGGGGACGCATTCAGTGGGGCAGACGCACCTCCCGGTCTCCGCCTCGCAAATGGCACCAAACCGACAATTTCGGCAACGGTCTAAAAGGGAGAAAGCTGATGTGAGAGAAGCGGGGAGAGGCCCAACTGCGTCTACAGAGCTGGAATGAACAATTACGAAAACAAACCACACACACACGTACATCTGGGTGCCATTGTTGGTGATACAAAAAGGTAGGTAAAAGTCAAGAAAGTCTCCCGTGCAAGCACCAAGTCGTTACTGACCCATAGGGTGATGTCACATCATGACGTTTTCTTGGCAGGCTTTTTTGTTACAGGATGGTTTGCCATCGCCTTCCCCAGTCATCTACTCTTTACCCCCAGCAAGCTGGGTACTCATTTTACTGACCTTGGAAGGGTGGAAGGCTGAGTCAACCTCAAGCTGGCTACCTGAACCCAGCTTCCACTGGGATCGAACTCAGGTCGTGAGCAGAGCTTGGACTGCAGTACTACAGCTGACCACTCTGTGCCACGGGGCTCCTTGTTGGTGGTATAGTGAGGCCATATCATGTTTTTGTATGGAGGACTGGATGCCAGTGCATGAGTCAAGAAGTCCGGCAGCCATGCCAGCAAAACAGGAAGTAGGACATCTTGCACAGGAAGTGACCTCACACCATTACACCAGCGCATCATGCTCCTTTTAGATTCACAATGATCAGTCCTCTTTCTTTAGTACAGCCACACATTGGGGGGTGGAGTCACAACTGTGTGGGAAGGTAGTTGAATCAGTGGGAGATGTGGCTCTCCGATCCACAAAATTTTCAAAAAAGCTTATGACTAGCTTGACCCAGGACAGACAGAGGATGGTAACTCCAACCCCCAATCTGGCCAGGACAAAAACTCAGGTTCTTTTGCATTTTGAAGATAAACCAGCAACTGACAAAGCAGGGTCCAGATATGTGATACCTCTTAGCTAACATCTGTCAAGGCTTCCCGTCGACCCTGACCGCTGTCTTGGAGGAGGGTGGAATATGGTAATGGGGCAGACAGGCAAGTGTGGAGTCTCATGTTCTCCTTCATCTTAATGAAGTGTCAAGCGGCCATAAAACCCCCTAACAATCTCCTCTGCTCACGGGAAAACTAAGCCCCCGTTTAGGGAAGGCAGCTGACCCGGAGGAAGGAAAGAGCCGGGCCCTCTGAGGCGGAGAGGTGACAACCGGCCATTAAATCTGTCAAAGCCAAGAGTCGAGGCGGCCGACTGTCACCCAAGTTCTCTCGCCCTTGGAGGCTTCGGAAAAAGAGCCGGGAAGGAGCGGAGCCTCAGGCACAATTATAAAGCAGCACACGCTTTAGAGCTGTTTCGAAGGGTATTTTCAGACAGACCGCGAGGGGGGGGGGGCGGGGAGTGGAGATTCGTCATTCATTGTTTTCTCAGGGGCTTGTGTCACTGACCTCATTTTCATTCCAGGCTGGGATTACAAATATAGTAGATAAGGCAAGACTTTGGGGAGGGGCCAGAATACACAGCCGGTGGGTGCCTCCTGTGGCTCTCAGGTGAGAAAGGCCTGCCCTAGAAGGCCCCTCAAGCGTGCCCCGCATTCTGCTCTCATTCAGGTCCAGAAAGTGCCCAGGTTTTTCACCCAGGAAGTCAGAGGGTGATTTGGTTTCACTGGAGCAAGTTTGGTGTCGTGGTTAAGCGCGTGGACTCTTATCTGGGGGAACCGGGTTTGGTTCCCCACTCCTCCGCTTGCAGCTGCTGGAATGGCCTTGGGTCAGCCATAGCTCTGGCAGAGCTGTCCTTGAAAGGGCAGCTTCTGGGAGAGCTCTCTCAGCCTCACCCACCTCACAGGGTGTCTGTTGTGGGGGGAGAAGATATAGGAGATTGTAAGTCACTCTGAGTCTCTGATAAAATGCAAAGGGTAAATGTAGTCCCTTGTGCAAGCACCAGTCGTTTTCGACTCAGGGGTGACGTTGCTTTCACAACGTTTTCACGGCAGACTTTTTACGAGGTGGTTTGCCATTGCCTTTCCCACTCATCTACACTTCCCCCCCCCCCCCAGCAAGCTAGTCTAGGACCTGCCTACCTGAGGGACCGTCTCTCCCTGCATGTTCCTCAGAGAGCACTGAGATCGGGATCTCAAAATCTTTTGGTTGTCCCCGGGCCAAAGGAAGCCCGCTTGAAGATCACAAGGGACCAGCCTTCTCTGTAATGGCTCCATTTTGGTGGAACCAGCTGCCAGAGGAGGTAAGGGCCCTGCGGGATCTCACCCAATTCCGCAGGGCCTGTAAGACAGTCCTCTAACGGCCCTGTATACCGACTACTGAATACTGTATACTGAATTTGTATCTGAAGCTGAATAGAGTATAGCTCCACGACCGCTGTCTGTTTTAATGATGTATAGTTATAACAAATGTTTGATTTTAATTATATATTATGAAATGTTAATTTTAAAGTGTAATTTTATATTTTTATGTTAGTTTTATATATGTTGTAAGCCGCCCTGAGCCACTCGGTGGGAAGGGCGGGATATAAATCCCAGATAAATAAATAAATAAAGCTGAGTATTCATTTGACCCACCTCGGAAGGATGAAAGGCTGATTCAACCTGGAGCCGGCTACCTGAACCAGCTTCCACTGGGATCGAACTCAGGTCGTGAGCAGAGGACTCCGACTGCAGTACCGCAGCTTTACCACTCTGCACCATGGGGCTCTTGAAGGGCGGGGTATAAATCTGCAATTCTTCTTCTTCCCAGCTTCTCCCCCTCCCAGCTAGGATTCTGGGAGATATTTTGGGGAGCCTGGGGAGGGAGAGGTGGGACTGCAGAGGGGTATAATGCTCTTGACTTTACATAAAAAGGCGGCCATTTTCTACAGGGGAACTGATCTCTGTTACATGAAGATCAGTCCAAATTCTGGGAGATCTCCAGGCCCCACCTGGAGACTGAAGAAGAAGAAGATATTGGATTTATATCCCGCCCTCCACTTCGAAGAGTCTCAGAGCGGCTCACAATCTCCTTTACCTTCCTCCCCCACAACAGACACCCTGTGAGGTAGATGAAGATATTGGATTTTTATCCCGCCCTCCACTCCGAAGAGTCTCAGAATGGCTCACAATCTCCTTTCCCTTCCTCCCCCACAACAGACACCCTGTGAGATAGATGAAGATATTGGATTTATATCCTGCCCTCCACTCCGAAGAGTCTCAGAACGGCTCACAATCTCCTTTCTCTTCCTCCCCCACAACAGACACCCTGTGAGATAGATGAAGATATTGGATTTATATCCTGCCCTCCACTCCGAAGAGTCTCAGAATGGCTCACAATCTCCTTTCCCTTCCTCCCCCACAACAGACACCCTGTGAGATAGATGAAGATATTGGATTTATATCCCGCCCTCCACTCCGAAGAGTCTCAGAGTGGCTCACAATCTCCTTTACCTTCCTCCCCCACAACAGACACCCTGTGAGGTGGGTGGGGCTGAGAGGGCTCTCACAGCAGCCGCCCTTTCAAGGACAACCTCTGCCAGAGCTCTGGCTGACCCAAGGCCATTCCAGCAGGTGCAAGTGGAGAAGTGGGGAATCAAACCCGGTTCTCCCAGATAAGAGTCTGCACACTTAGCCACTACACCAAACTGGCAACAAAACACCCAGACATCTTCTTTGGAGTGGCTGCTCTCTCCCAGTCAATTACCTGCTGCCCCTAAATAGTCTTTGGTTAAATTTGTACCATGTTGCATTCTAAATCAATGCCTAGCAGCTATTTATAGCCCTGCTCACTGTACCTGATTCCTCGTCGGATGACGTGTGCTTGGAGCACATGAAAGTTTACGTTCTGAATAAAACTCTGTTGGTCTTAAAGGTGAACTTGTCTCCTGCTTTGTTCACCCTAAAGAACTGTTGTCCCTTTAAAGAATGGGTGCAACCACTTAAAAGCTCCCTGAACCTATCTTTAGAATCCTTATCCTTGCTTTTTTGAGTCCGAGGCTTTTTTAGAAATAAAATCTAGTCTACTGAGCTCAGAAGAGGAGAGGGAAGAGAAAATGTGGAGCCCAAAGGGGTGTGTCTGTGTGTGGATAAACGCAGTCGCTTTCTCTCAGCTTAGCCTACCTCGCAAGGTTGGTTTAAGGATAAAACGGAGAAGCTATCTCTCCAGACCCAGAGCTCTCAGGAAGAGGGGCGGCACAGAAATGCAATAAGTTGGTTGACAGAGAAAAAAAGGTGGTCCCTCTGCAGTGTTTCAATCCAGAAGGGCAGCTCCAGTGAGACACACCCCAAAGGAGCAGATGGATGACCTGTTTCTCTCCCCCCCTCCCTTCCATCTCTGGGGGCTGAAAGAGCCACGGTTTGGCGAGTGAGTTATGAAGATGAAGTGTTCTCCCCAGCCCTTCTTCCCTCCCAATGCCGCAAACACACATTTGCTTGAGGAAAAGAGGAGAAAGAATCAGCGGGAGCTGTGAATTTATTGGTGTCATGTTGTAAATACATCCGCTCCCAGGAAAGAGAAACTATTAAAACTGGGGCAAGGAGCCTGCAGGGTTGTCGGGCCTTCTTAGGGAGACACAAAGTGTTCATCAGTCTCAGATGTGGATTTAATGGGCCCGGCGTGGACCGGCTTCCCTTGGCTGCGCTCGGCTCCCCAAAAGCGCCTTCCAGCAGCCACCTTAGAACAGGAGCTGCGGCCAGCCTCTTGACGCTGAGCCAAAATGGGCAGTGGTGGGAATTCCTTCTAGTCCAGCTTTCTGCTTCCAACAGCCAGGTGGCCCAGACCACTCCAAAGGAGGGCAACACAGCGACAGCTTTCCTTTGTCCCAAGCCTCTGGGATTCAGAGTTATGCAGCAGTGTAGCTTAAAAAAGTGGTTTATACTTTCCTTTCATCCGGGGTGGGGGGGTAGAGATGCACAAAGTGGCTCATAGGAAAACACCATGTGAAATGCAAGACAAGATTAAGATAACCCCCGCCCGCCTGAGAGGAGTGAAATAATGAAATGAGCTGAAATAAACAGAAGGTACTTTCCAAAGAAAGAACCAAGTGGAGTGTCTTAGTGATTGTAAAAACACAAGAAGCAGAACCAGGTATGCAAAGCACAAACGCTTAGTAACCATAGAACAGGTATATAAGCCATTGTTAAAACGCAGAAGCAGAACTACTGTAGTAAAAGAAATGACACGGTTGAACAGGCCATGACAACAGTAAAGATTAATAGCAATAGAGACTAATAAGTAGCAAGTACGCAGGCGTAATCAAGTAATGAATATTAACTGACACACCCTACTTCGGAGAAAGGTACATTTAAATGCACATGCAATGTATGTAACGGGAGGAGTACATATCAAGGAAGGAGTATGAAGTACGCAGCTGGGTAGGCTGCACCTTCCGAGTACCTCAGCCTATGGGGAAAGGAGGAAGGACTCATCGGCCGGGAGTAGAGGATAAAAGGGCACGTATGGAACTGATCAGGGAGCTCATTGCAAAGCAACTCCCCTCTTTCTTGATAGCAATAACGTTGTATATTTTAAAGGAGACTCCCGACTAACAGCTCTTTTTCTTTGAATCTCCTGGAGGGGCCGGGAGAGGCGGACACATTGTCTCTAACACCCCCAAACAAACAATTTAACAAATGGGGGAGGGGGGGAAACAGCGTATACCCCCAAATCTTAAGAATTCAAAAAGATCCATGCTGGATCAGACCAGCAGTCCATCTAATCCAACGTTTCACACAGCAGTGAACCTGTTATTCTGGAGGTTCTACAACAGAGCACAGAGGCTGTTCATAAAGAACTTCGGGAGAGCCCTGCTGGATCAGTCCAGAGGTCCATCTAGTCTAGCATCCTGTCTCATGCAGAGGCCAACCAGTTCCTTTAGAGGTCCACCAACAGGGCATAGAGGCCTTCATAAGAACATAAGAAGAGCCCTGCTGAACCAGACCAGTGGTCCATCTAGTTCAGCATCCTCTCACACAGAGGCCAACCAGTTCTTCTGGAGGGCCAATCACAGGCAGAGAGGCTGAGGCCTTCATAAGAACATAAGAAAAGCCCTGCTGGATCAGACCAGTGGTCCATCTAGTCCACCATCTTGTCTCACACAGAGGCTAACCAGTTCTTCTGGAGGACCAACAACAGGCAGAGAGGCTGAGGCCTTCATAAGAACATCAGAGGAGCCCTGCTGGATCAGACCAGTGGTCCATCTAGTCCACCATCTTGTCTCACACAGAGGCCAACCAGTTCTTCTGGAGGACCAACAACAGGCAGAGAGGCTGAGGTCTTCATAAGAACATCAGAGGAGCCCTGCTGGATCAGACCAGTGGTCCATTCAGTCCAACATCCTGTCTCACACAGAGGCCAATCAGTTCCTCTGGCGATCCAACAATAGGGCATAGAGGCCGAGGCCTTCTCCTGATGTTGCCTCCTGGCTCCGGGATTCAGAGGTTGTCTCCCTCTTGTTGGTCTTTAATGGGCTACTTGACTCGAGTCTATCTCTTCCACTGCAGACCAACGTGGCTACCCTCCTGAGACTTTTTGGATTATGAGCGTCTCTTTCGTTCAGAAAAATGTCTCAGCTATTGGAAACCATTGAATTGAAGGAGAAAGGGTGAAGCCGGTTCAACATTCCTGGATCTGCACAGCCTTTCTGTGGTTGCTCTCTTGTGCAGTTTCCACGGGAGCTTGCTTGAGAAACACATGAGAATTACGCCCGGCGTCTTAACCTAAACTCTCTGTGTCGCCTGCCAATTTAATTACAGCAAAAAAATTGGCAATGTGCAGTCAGCTGCTACCCCGCTATACCGAGGCAGCGCTCCAAACCACGTTCCAGCACGTGGATCAGTCCCACCGCCCGCGAACCCCCTTGCCTTTCCCCACAGCAAGTACACGCTTTGTCAATGGCCAGCTGCCACCGAACATGACCACGCACAGCCACCAGGACGTGAACAGGAAAATAACATCACCCAGGGACTGAAATCCACCTGAAATTCAGCTCAGCTGTTAAGTAACCGTAGCCGCTTTGACTAACAGCCAAAAGCCAGCTGTGCTGTAGTTGCCACTCGTGGCAACGGGGGCTTTTGTTTTCGCTCCCTCCCCCCTTCGTGCTTCCTGTTATCAAAGAATTTTTGCGCAACTTGTTTACCAAATGCAAAGGAACATGAAAGCAAAGTATTAAGCCAAGGTAGAGTCTCTCCAGCAATAGAGTTTCCAGGCATGCGCTTCCCCCACCCCCCCTGCGCTCCATTAACAGGCAAACTATTTACCCAGCGCTAAATAGGCTAACCACAGCACTTTTAGAAGGTGACATGAATCAGGCATCAAATGCTGGGCCGCAGAAAAAGGCACTGGGGCTGTATCGCTAGAATAAAAATATTACCAGGGGTGTGTGTGTGCTTAGGGAGAGGTGTAAACACCTAACTAACATTGTAGAGAGATGAAATTTTTGCTTCCCCCTGCCTCATCTTAATGAAATTCCAGATAATCTTTTGCAATTACTTGGCGCTAAATACCAAACCAGGGCTTTTTTTGTAGCAGGAACTCCTTTGCATATTAGGCCACACATCCCTGATGTCGCCAATCCTCCAAGAGCTTACAGAGTTCTTATTACAGGGCCGACTGTAAGCTCTTGGAGGATTGGCTACATCAGGGGGTGTGGCCTAGTATGCAAAGGAGTTCCCGCTACAAAAAAAAGCCCTGCAGCAAACTATCAAAGGGGTACACCAGCACGGGTGGAATTCTAGCAGGCGTTCTTTTGCATATTAGGCCACACCTCCCTGATGCAGCCAGTCCTCCAAGAGATACAAAAAAGAGCCTTGCAAGCTCTTGGAGGATTGGCTACATCAGGGGTGTGTGGCCTAATATGCAAAGGAGCTCCTGCTAGAATCCCACCCCCGTGCAGCAGAATCAACAATCGGAATTCACTACCTGAAGGGGTGGCTGCATCTGTTAGCTGAGGATCAGGCGAACTTGTCTACTATCATCCACTGATGGCTGCACAGATCCTCCCTGTACAGTCGCAGCACACCCCTAAATAACAGCTATAGGAGAACAACAGCAGAGGCCGGCTGTCTCCTCCGTGCCTTTTGGGTGGGTATCTCAAAATCAAGGGAGTGGCTCTGTCGGAAACAGAGCACTGACCTCGATGTACCTTTTATACAATCCCAGTGAAGGATCATCAGAAGTAAGAAGAAGAAGACTGCAGATTTATACCCCGCCCTTCTCTCTGAATCGGAGACTCAGAGCCGCTCCCAATCTCCTTTATCTTCCTCCCCCACAACAGACACCTTGTGAGGAGAGTGGAGCTGAGAGGGCTCTCCCAGAAGCTGCCCTTTCAAGGACAACCTCTGCCAGAGCTATGGCTGACCCAAGGCCATTCCAGCAGCTGCAAGTGGAGGAGCGGGGAATCAAACCCAGTTCTCCCAGATAAGAATGGAGCCTCTGTGTACAGGGATGGTGGACCACTGAAAGCAAGGTTCTGGAAAAAAGAATAGGGGAAGGCCATGTTTTGCCTGTGAACTTCCCAGGGGAGGCTGGTTGGCCACATAAGTGCTTCTGTCTTATGGCAACCGTATGAATTAATGACCTCCAAAACGCCATCTCATTAAAAGCCTTGCTCAGGTCTCGCAAAAGGAGGGCCCTTGTGTCTTCCTTTTCTGAGCCAAATCATCCCCATTTGGGTCTTCCTTTTTTTCCTGATGCCTTCGACTTTTCCTAGCACTATTGTCATTTCCAGTGACGCCTGCTTTCTCACAAAAGAAACCGCCCAATAAACACAAGACTAGAACTAATTATGGGCCTCAAGCAGTGTCCCCTCTAAGCTAAGTTAGTGTGAGCCGGCTCCCAGTTTTTTAGCCTCTTGCTCACACATTTTTGTCTTAGCTCAGGAAAAATGGCCCCGGAGCAAGCTAATTTATGCTCACAGGACTCCACAGCTTAGAGGGAGTACTGGTCTCAACCTTCAAGGCAATCCTTAAAAACTTAAACCTGCCACGAGTAAACTTATTTCTGCTCCTTAGTCTAATAAAAATCATGTGTGTCAACATCCATAAGCCCTGGAGGCAGAGTAGAATATTTATGGTTAAAACAAACATTACCCTGCCAAAACAAGTCCATTCAGATTCTTATGACAGCTTTTTAAAAAATGTATAAAGCGCAATAAAGATATCAGAGCAAAAGCCTTAAAATAAAATCACACTGTCTTAGAAGCAAAGCAGCATCAAACTACGTCCCAAGAACAATCCAGGAGTGAGCAAATGAATCTCATGGGGACTACTCGGTGACAGTGAAAAGTGCTATCAAGTCATGCCCAACTTATGGCGACCTCAAAAAGGTTTTCAAGGCAAGAGATGTTTAGAGATGTCCAGAGGTGGTTTGCAATTGCCTGCCTCCGTGGCACAACCCTGGTATTATTTTATCATTTTTGTTTCTTCGATTTATTCCTTAGAGGTCTCCCATCCACATACTAGCCAGGTTCGAGCCTGCTTAGCTTCCAAGATCTGATGCGATTGAGTGAGCCTGGGCTCTTGCTTTATGACTTTGAAGCTCATTC
Source organism: Heteronotia binoei (assembly GCF_032191835.1). Classification (NCBI taxonomy): domain Eukaryota; kingdom Metazoa; phylum Chordata; class Lepidosauria; order Squamata; family Gekkonidae; genus Heteronotia; species Heteronotia binoei. The sequence continues at coordinate 8,682,615 of NC_083240.1, read as the reverse complement.
GTGGAGCTGAAGGGTTTTGGCCACTGTGTGACACAGAGTGTTGGACTGGATGGGCCATTGGCCTGATCCAACAGGGCTTCTCTTATGTTCTTATGTGACACAGAATGTTGGACTGGATGGGCCATTGGCCTGATCCAACACAGCATCTCTTACGTTCTTATGTCTGCCGCAGTGGTGCTCTGTACTCTTGATGTTGGGGGACAACAGTGGGAAGGCTTCAGAAGTTGTGGCCCCGCTGGTGGACCTCCTGATGGCACCTGGGTTTTGGCCACTGGGTGACACAGTTTTGGACTGGGTAGGTCATTGGCCTGATCCAACATGGCTTCTCTAACGTTCTAAGGATTCGCTTGAAAGAAAACAAACTCAAGATTTCTGAACAGTTAAGGCATGACTCATCTGTGTGCAGTGACATAAAAATGTAAGAGACGCCTTGTCTAAACAAAGCCTACCAACTCTGTGCGAGAAGTCTACCAACAGAAAAGCATTTCTCCACCAGGAATTGGTGGACAGCCCACTAGAAACGAAGAAGCGGCCCATCGGTGGATCACAAACATCCTTCTACCCGAGTCTTCCAGAAAAGGAAGCCCCACTCACCACAAGGGCCTTTGTGTTTCACTCTGATGTCCTTCCGGAGGGCACAAGCCATGGCCTCCAGCTCGCAGGGGTTGCCATACGTGAGGTTATTGCTGCCGCAGACGGGATCATACACGGTTTGGCACAGCTGCTGGCATTCGCACACGGCCTCCTGGTTCTTCACCACGCAGGTGGCCCCGAAGGTGCACTCCACGCTCAGGCAGGGGCTAGGAGTGCCGAGATCTGCATCAGGAGGGCAGGGTAAGCAGGCGGAGAGAACAGAGTTGTCAGGGTCACACGTAGCGACCATTCTGAGCACATGAGCAGCAAGAGGCAAGGTTTTGTACAGTCCCCAGATCTACGCACTAAAATCAGAATATTTCAGAGTTTCATGTTCTTATCATAAGCGTGACAACAGCTGGAACACACCAAACTGGGAAGATCGTTGCCCAAACCAAGGTGCAATTGAATTGTTTCCCAGAAGAGACCAAACCCTGGTGAATTCTGGGGCCATTACAGAAGATTGCCCATGAGCTGATGATGTCATTCGCTTCTCATCACACTGGCGACCTTGAAGCATGCCCAACCCAGCACAGTCTAGGCCAGGGGTCCCCAAATTTTTTTGAGCCTACAGTCATCTTTGGAATTCTGACACAGGGTGCTGGGCGCAAACTTCAAAATGGCTGCCACAAGAGGCAGAGCCAACCACAAAATGTCAGAGTGCGGTCATGCCTGACTCTAATAGCAGCTTTACATCAGTTTAGGCAGAAGGGATGCCTTTGAAGATGAAGAGGCTGTTTATAACTCTTTTCATGCATATACACAGCTTACCTTCAGTCACGCAATGGCCATTCAGTAGCACTGTCAAGTCTAATTCAAGAAATATCTGGGGGCTTTGGGGGTGGAGCCAGGAGCAAGGGTGTGACAAACATAACTGAACTCCAAAGGGAGTTCTGGCCATCACACTTAAAGGGACCGTACACCTCTTAAATGCCTTCCCTCCACTGGAAATAATGAAGGATAGGGACGCCTTCTTTTGGGGCTCATACAATTGGACCCCCTGGATCAATCCTTTTGAAATGTGGAGGGTATTTTGGGGGGGAGGCACTGGATGCTACGCTGAAAATGTGGTGCATCTACCTCAAAAAACAGCCTCCCCCTCCAACAGAGCCCCAGATACCTACAGATCAATTCTCCATTTCACCCTAAGGGAATTGGTCTCCATAGGGAACAATGGAGCGCCCAGCAGACATTCCTCCCCCACACTTTCTGAAGGGGAGGGGGATGGCCTCCAAAGCAGGGGATCCCCTGCCCCCACCTGGGGATTGGCAACCCTACAGAAGCCCTGCTGGGCACAGGCCCCCACCTGGCCCTGCCCTCTTTCCAAAACACGTGGCGAGCACCAGGATAAGGTATCACCAGTGCCACGGTACCCACGGGTACCATGTTAGGGAACCTGCGGCCTATGCTGAAGCCATCCCTCTATTCTGGGTGCCGCAGCTCGCTCTGAAAGCTTTGGTGAAGAGGAAAACACACATTCCTGTCTCCAACAAATCTTTCTGAAGTGGAAGCAGCTGGGTCTACTTAAGTTGGCGAACATAACACAGCTTCTTTTTATTCAGGAAGCGCATTGTTTACCAGGACATCCTGGACTCTGTGATCCTGAAAATGCTGGCATTTAGGAGGAATGAAGCGTTTCATGGCAACAAATATCTACAAAGCTAGGGAGAACTCACATGCCAAAAAACATATTTCCTGGATTTGTAAAGAAATATATATATTGAAATCTGCATGCTAAACATGCACCGTGTGGGAATGCAGCCAGACCTCACGGAGGCAGCACACTTTTTTAACATCATTGCTACCACACTATGGTAACACTGCAATAACACAACTATGCCTCGTTATCATTTGCTTAAAGTTGGAGGTGATGCCTTCCACAGAGGGAACAAAGGGTGAGCAAAAAGGAACTGCCCCTTAGTGCAAGAAATCAATCAGTCTGTCTGTCCGTCCGTCCATCCAGGGGTGGCTAAACTGTTGCTCGGGAGCCACATGTGGCTCTTTCACAAACATTGTGTGGCTCTCAAAGCCCCCACCACCTCATTGGGTGGCTTGGAGAAGGCAATTGTCTCTTTAAATCACTTCTCCAAGCTAAGCCATCTGGCAGCTCAGAGAAGGCATTTAAAATTAAAGTTGCTTTCTTTCCACCTCCCATCTGTTTGCCTTCCTTCCTTCCAGCTCTCAAACATCTGATATTCATGTCCTGCGGCTCTCAAACATCTGATGTTATTCTATGTGGCTCTTACATTAAGCAAGTTTGGCCGTCCGTCTGTCCGTCTGTCTGTCTGTCTGTCTGTCTGTCTGTCTGTCTGTCTGTCTGTCTGTCTGTCTGTCTATCTATCTATCTATCTATCTATCTATCACTGCTCATATGGCTATTGCCTTAAGCAGAAGTTAGAACCAAAAGTTATTTTAAAAGACCTTACTCAGTATTATTTCCCTTATATTAAGTTACTGTGCCTATATTTAGTACAATTTTATCTTGCCCTTTCAGGAAAAAAAGTACATAGCACCTCATAACAACCCTATGGATTATGGTACCCTTCTTGTACTACCTGAACCCAAAGATGAAAGGCCTTCCTCAAATGTCCTTTGCTTGTACCCTTTTCTGAAGATGCACCTCAGCTCTTGCCACAGTGTCTAGCGATCGGGGTTCTTGGATTCATGCCCTCTCTACTTTCACGGGCTCTCTACAGGTCCAGGGGGAAGCAACTCCAAGTTTACCAGTAGGGAAGCTGAGGTGCAGTAGTGACATTCTTCAAAGGGCCTTTGGAAAAGTGCAATCTAAACATGTAGTAGGAATTATTTCCTGGCACAGTCGCTTAGGATGCCGACCTTCTGAAGCAGAGATCCTCATGTCATGACCATATTAAATGTTCACTGAAGAGACTTCTGGACCCTGTTTGTGGTCTCTCAGTCCTCACAGACATAGCTGGTTTGGTTTTATCTCCTTTTGCTAGTTTCAGCATCCACTGTTTCTCCCACTTTTGCTTTCCACCAAGAGATAAAGGGTGTCAGGAGCGCATTAGCCCAGAGGCAGTGTTTACAAGACGTGTGTGGATCTCACCCAGTTCTGTAAAAAGCCTTTTTATAAGGCCGTGACAGTGGTGAGGGCAAAAAAAAAAGAAGAAGAATGTTTTTGCCAGCAGAATTATTTCTATTTAACCTCCTCTGTGTCTCCTAAGTGTCTGTTTGCCTGAGGCTTTCTTCTGTATGGAAACTTAATCCAGTTTAAAACAAAAAAAAAAACCCCAAAACCTTTCACATCTGTAATTCCCAAGCTCACTTCACGGAGGTAGGAACTAAAACAAGGACTCCATACAAAATGTTGTCGCAGAAGGCACTGCTCCCAGGTCTTCAGAACTGGTCCTACTGTTAACATGAGGTGATTTACCACAAGGGAGCCAAGTTTTAACGGATTTGAGGGATGTCCATTAACAGGCAGCAAAACACCCGTTATTTAGTTTATGAGATAGAATTTTTCCACTGCAGAGTGAGGGGATCCCAGCTGGATTCTCTCCCTCTGGCACCAAAATGTCTTGGGATCATCTCTGAGGGAGTTTCTACCTCGTATAGAGAAAATGGCCACCCTGGGGCTTCCATAGAGGTACACTGTGGACTTTTGGGACCACGAGAGCAACACATGAAGAGATGTGTGTTCCTCATGCTCTACCGTTACTCATCCATCTGCCTGAATATTTCTCCTGACCTACTTTCAGTCCTGCCCTTGCCAATTCTATACTTCCCGAGGGTGTGTGTGTATCTGTCTGTCGCACTTTTCCCCAGAGGACAAATTATGAATTGGTTATGCCTCTTGGCTTCCTCGTGAGGAGGCCTGAGGGCGATTTGTCCCTTCAGCCCGATCTGCTCCCTAATGAGGCTTGGGCATCAATATCACAGGTCGCAGGGGGCAGGTCGCACCCTTCTCTGGATAACTAAACAAACAGGACAAGGGAACCAAGAGACAACCGTTGTCACGCTTGGGATAACTCCTCCATTTCAGAAGGGTTATGGGGGACACAGGGGCGTAACGTTCAAAATATTCACTCCCTCCACTCTTTTTGGCAGCCTCAAAGCGATCGCTAAATATAGTTGGGACTAAATGGCTAACAGCAAAGCTTTTTATCTGGAAAAAGGGATGCCAGAACTCTCAAGAGGGAAATGAAGGAGAAACACACGGGCGCCCTTCATAAACTTTTTGAACATTGGGGTTTTTTTTTTGAGAATTTTGTTTTCACTAAGAGGTACTGGAATTCTGTTCCATCACATTCCCTCAGGAAAAAAAAGCCCTGACTAACAGCATGCTTTCAAAATGGCTGCCAGTGTGATTTTTTTTTTTTTTGAGGAGGGAGGGAGAAGAGAGGTAGTAATGGCGGCCAGCCTTCTCTGACATCACCAAATAGGGTTGCTAGGTCTCCTCTGGCCCCTGCTAGGGGATGAGGGGGCAGGGTGGCCAGATCCAAGTTGGGAAACTCCTGAAGATTTGGGTATGGAGCCTGAGAAGGACAGGAACCTCAGTGGGGTAGAATGCCACAGAATTCCCCCTCCAAAGTATCCATTTTCTCCCGGAGAACAGCTCTTTGTCATTTGGAGACAAGCTGTAATTCCAGGGGATCCCCAGGTTCCCCCTGGAGGTTGGCATCCCTGTCCCCAAATGAGCCAGTATTAACGCAGCAAACACCCGCCAGCCTGCACGGTTTGTTCTTCAAATACAAGCCAGCTCAGACAATTTTTTCCCCCTTTTCCTGAAGTCTATTAAAAACATATTGTGTGCCAAGGTAATCCAAATCCTTCGCCAAGAAATGCTAAGCCCTCTGACTGGCACAAATTATGCTCATTAAGTGAACGTGTACATCTATCTGCTTCGTTGATACACGACCCATTTCCTGCTAAGACACACAGGGCAGAGAGAAGCAGAAGCGATCGAGCAGGGCTGCTTCCCCTCACCCCTGGAAATCCTGCTCGCTGTTCTCAAGAGACTTCGTAGAGGCTCGCCTACACCATTCATGAGGACTAGAAACTTTTTTAAAAAAATGAGAAAAGCACAGGTGCACAATTCTAACTGCATGGAACAGTGGCTAGGGGGCGCTCTACCCACAACCCCAGAGACACGTTAAGTGTGTTTTCCAGCTCCTAAAAGGAACCTATGAAGGTCACCCCCACGGTGTGTAGGAGTCAGGCAGGTGGATTTTCCAAGCAGTTTTTCTTGCTTAAGAAAAGAGATTTACTGCAACCATAATCTTCATGCAACCCGCAGGCAAGAGGATCTGAGGGAGGGGGAGGGAGACAGCTGCTGTTCTGCTGCCAAGGACTTTAAGCCACTGCTACATGGATTCGGGGCCACTAACAGGCCCAAAGAGGGAGACTAAAGGCAGGACTGAGGTGAGCTGGCGGCGGGGGTGGTGGACAAATCGCAGGCCCAGGGAGGGGGGCGGGGGGCGAAAGCATTCCAAAGGGGATGGAACAACAGCCCTGGAGGGCAGTGCTGAGAAAGATTAGCAAGGAAGGAAGGAAACACGACACTGAAGAGGAGACAGACAGACAGAGAGGAAGCGGGGCCACGATGCGCAAAACAAGATGGACGGACAACTCAGACGCTGCTTTGGCATAGTTTCACTGCGGTGATACTGTACTCCGGACTGTACTCTGAAGCTGACGGAGAAGTTAAAAAAAGAAAGCCCTGCGGCATTTCCCATAGCAACGCCACCAGAGCTGCTTGGTCAATAGAACTAGTAAGGGATGGTGGTTCACCCCATGCCCCCTCCAGCACGGCCGCCCATTGGCACTCACTGCGGGTGCTGCTGACTGGGTGGCCCCTGCTGCGGGGCTGGCAGAGCTACTGGGCTTGCTCTTGGCTGCCAGCAGCCTTCTAGGGCAGTGGTATGGTTGCCAATCTCCAGGTGGGGCCAGGCGATCTCCTGGAATTACATCTCCAGACTACGTAGATCAGAAAACAGCTGCTCTGGAGGTTGAACTCTATGGCATTGCTCCATGCTGAGGTCTCTCCCTCCACTCCGCCTACTATTGGCTCCATTCCCAAAAGCTGCAGGGAATTCCCTACCCAAAGCTGGCAGGGGCACAAGAAGCTGCCTTATACTGAATCAGATCCTTGGTCCTCCAAGGTTAGTCTTGGGTACTCAGACAGAGGTCTTTCCCATCACCTCCGGCCTGGTCCTTTTAACTGGAGATGCCAGGGATTGAACCTGGGACCTTCTGCGTGCCATGCAGATGTTCTACCACTGAGCCAGGGTCTCAGGCTGAGGGCTTCCCCATCACCCCCTGCATGGTCCTTTTAACTGGAGATGCCAGGGATTGAACCTGGGACCTTCTGCGTGCCATGCAGATGTTCTACCACTGAGCCAGGGTCTCAGGCTGAGGGCTTCCCCATCACTCCCTGCATGGTCCTTTTAACTGGAGATGCCAGGGATTGAACCTGGGACCTTCTGCGTGCCATGCAGATGTTCTACCACTGAGCCAGGGTCTCAGGCTGAGGGCTTCCCCATCACCCCCTGCATGGTCCTTTTAACTGGAGATGCCAGGGATTGAACCTGGGACCTTCTGCGTGCCATGCAGATGTTCTACCACTGAGCCAGGGTCTCAGGCTGAGGTCTTTCCCATCACTCCCTGCCTGGTCCTTTTAACTGGAGATGCCAGGGATTGAACCTGGGACCTTCTGCGTGGCACGCAGATGTTCTACCACTGAGCCAGGGTCTCAGGCTGAGGTCTTTCCCATCACTCCCTGCCTGGTCCTTTTAACTGGAGATGCCAGGGATTGAACCTGGGACCTTCTGTGTGCCATGCAGATGTTCTACCACTGAGCCAGGGTCTCAGGCTGAGGTCTTTCCCATCACTCCCTGCCTGGTCCTTTTAAATGGAGATGCCAGGGATTGAACCTGGGACCTTCTGCGTGCCACGCAGATGTTCTACCACTGAGCCAGGGTCTCAGGCTGAGGGATTCCCCATCACCCCCTGCCTGGTCTTTTAACTGGAGATGCCAGGGATTGAACCTGGGACCTTCTGTGCGCCAAGCAGATGTTCTGCCACCAAGCCACAGCCCCTGTCCCTGTTAATTAAATGGCTTGGTCTGCTCAACTATATCACTGGGGCTCAAGTAACAGAAAGCTCTGCCATACAAAAAAAAAGAAATCCCCTCCATAGGGAACACTAGCATTTTCTAGCCTAGGGCTCTCTTAACAAGCTGTTATTCGTCATGCAGGGATATTTGGAATGTACTGCACAGCGTATTAATGACATCCACTCCTACCTGTTGTTTGAAACGGTACAGTCTGGGCACAGACTGATCACCACAGTGACAATTGAGTTTCAGAGACACAAGCACCCTTTACTACACACACACACACACACACACACACACACCATGACAAAGTCACAACGGGAATCCAAATTGTATTTTCTAATGAGCTCTTGGTGTTAAAGGGGCTCTAAAAGACCACAGACTAAATATATAACCCCCCCTACTTTTTTGGGATGGCAATGGAAATTGAGAATATTAATGAACACTTATTTTCCTATCAAACCCTCGCTTATTTTACTGTTTTAATCATGCAAGATGCATCATTTATAACTTAGTTATTATATCAAATTGCACTATCAGGGATATTTATGGAACTCTGAAATAGAAATGCCTTCGTTTTCTACAAGCAAAATTTAAAAAAAAATATTCCCAACACTTGAGAGGGGAGCTGTGAACGGCTTCACCTGGGTCTAGTCTTAGCACATGTATCGTAATTTTTGTCACCTGAGAGGCCGGGGTGGGTAGGAATAAAAGCAGAAATTAGAAAACAAATTGTGTAGGAAAGAAAGGACAGTGTATTAATTGGACAGCAATAATTTCACAGAAAGACAACCTGCATGCTTGAGGATCAAGAAAAGGGGGACTGAAACAATGAAGTCTTTAACGATGTGGGGAGGGACGGTGGCTCAGTGGTAGAGCATCTGCTTGGGAAGCAGAAGGTCCCAGGTTCAATCCCCGGCATCTCCAAAAAAGGGTCCAGGCAAATAGGTGTGAAAAACCTCAGCTCGAGACCCTGGAGAGCCGCTGCCAGTCTGAGAAGACAATACTGACTTTGATGGACCAAGGGTCTGATTCAGTATAAGGCAGCTTCATATGTCTTCATATGATGTATTTTAATCAAACACATTGTAGCATATTAATCGTTGCCAACATTATTCACATTTAAGCGTGAACTATATTCTTACAGATATTGCTCTAGGACATTTTAATGACATTATTATGTATATATCTAGAGTATTTCAATGACTTTATTATGTGTATATATATAGATATACCAAGAGAGAATATACGATGTATACTTCTAGAACAGGGGTGTTGAACTCATTTGTTATGGGGGCCGGATCTGACATAAATAAGACCTTGTCGGGCTGCGCCATGTGTGGCATAAAATGTAATGCCAGGTAGCAGAGATAGAAGCTTTATAAAGGACACAGACAAAACTTTAAAAAAAATGCTTAAAACACTAGCATTTGGTGGTCTTAAAAAAAGCTTTCCTCGTATCTCTCCCATGGGATCCAGGGAACTGGGCAGAGGAAACTCTAGCCCTTTCCGTCTTCCTCAGGGGACCAGGAGGGGGAGGAGCCTCAGAAGAGAAGCTTGGCTCAGTAGTTCTGCTGTGCAATTGAGAGAGCCTGGCAAAGCATGCCCTCCCTCCCCTCCCTTGCTCCCCAAGGGAGGAGCCTCAGCCAATGGAGAAAACAGAGGCTTTGCTCTGTAGCTCCTGTGCGATTGAGCAAGCCTGGCAAAGCAAGTCGAGATGCAGAAGGAAGCAAGAGAGAGGGAGAAGGAAGCAGATGATAGCTAGTTGCTCGGGGACCTGATAGGAGCCCTCCGGGGGCCTGATTCAGTCCCCGGGCCGCATGCTCTAGAGAATACAATGGAGTTAACCACTGTCTAATGCAGTAGGTTCTTACATACAAATTGCAATGCTTTTAATGGCTTTTAATATTGTGAACGGGGAATCGGATGAGATAACGAGCTGTGATCTGGGTGATCCCCAGTTCAAATCTCACAACTCGTTAGTCGGCTTCAGGCCACCCCCTCAGAGCCAGTCTCGCTCGGGCCTTGCAACCAGAGGGCTCTTGCGGCTCCCTGCGTTGAATCAATCCATCTCCTCTTGGATCGCCTGCTTTCCCTTCTGCCTTCCGACGCCTCCTCGCGTGACTGTCTTTTCCAGACACTCCTGTCTTCTCGCCATGAGACCAAAGCACGACAGCCTCAGTTTCGTCCTTTTAGCTTCTATGCAGAGTTCAGGCTCGCTTTGACCTGGAACCCGCTTCTCATTTTGGTGGCCTACAATATTCGTAAAGCGTTCCTCCGTCACCACATTTCAAAGGAATCGACTAACTTGCAGTTTCAGGCTCTGAGAAGGAATGGCCCGAGGTCATCCGCTGGCCTTTGGGGGGATTTGATCCTGTGTTTCCCCAGTTGTAGCCAGGCCCAGTGCTAGGGACTCTGACGCCCCAGGCTGGCACCTGCCCAGGACCTGCCCCCTCCCCGCAACTGCCCTGTCGCCGCATCCCTACCCATGGGGAGAGCAGGCGCGGCAGTATGGAAGGAGGGCTGGCCAGGCTCTGGCTGAGCCAGGCGTGCACAGTGCTCTCTTGGAGGCGCGGAGCAAGGGAAGCCCGACTCAGAGAAGTCGCACCAACGCCCTGCCCGGCTGTTTTTGCCTTGAAGGCAAGAGTAGCTGGGCAGGGAGGGCGTTCTCCTTCAAGCTGGGCTTCCCTTGCTTGGAGGAGAGCACACGCCAACGCACCATCCTGCTGCTCTCAGTTTCCCAAGCCTATGACCCAGGAAGCTGAGAGGGGCGGAGGGAGGGGACACCCAGAGGCACCCCCTAGGCAAGTTGGCACTGAAGGCAGCTGTCTGCCTTGCCTACTCCTACGCAATGGCCACGGTCGTAACCTAAATCACTAGAGTTCTCCCTGTGACAGTGTCACCCATTCATCCGCACGTGCACACACATACACACAAACACAGAGATGTGCAAAACGCTCACATGAAATGAACAGAGGGAGGGAAAACATGACGGTTCCAAAAAGCCAAGCAAGGGAATACGTTAAAACACCGACCGGCAGCCGCCCGAATTGACTCGTTTAGCAGGGGGAAAGGTGAGCGTACGGTGCTTGCTGGGAAGACGGGCAACAGGTCTGGGAGTTGGGGGAGGGGAGAGCTTGCAAAAAAAAAAATAGCCGATGTTTGCATCCATATTTCTCCGTGCATTCCCTTGTCTTGGTAAAGGGGGAGAGATGCAACTCACAGCCAAGCATCTGCGCAGCTCAGTAACATTCATTACAGAAAGTGCAGGGGAGAGGGGGACTTTTGCATCCCAACTGGGTCAGAGGAAAAGGAATGAAGAAGAGGGGGGGTTGGATCATCCCGGATAGAGCTAAGGAGGAAGGAGAGAAAGCCGACCTCGGAGCAGAGACGTCCCGGCAGAGTGCGGCCGAGCGCCGCGTGGGTGTGCTTCCCTTCTCCGTACAGGCAACGCTGGAAGACACAAGACACACAACGGAAAGAGAGAAAAGAAGAAAGGAGGAGAGAAAAAAAAGAGGAAGGAAGAAGGAAGAAGACAGACATAGCGATGGGCACCCTTCCCTCCTCCCCGCCAGACGTACCCCACATCACGTCATTCTGATTTAGAGTCAGCACCAAAAACAGCTCTTGGACAAATCAGGAGATTTTGGGGGTATAAGCTTTCCAAAGTCAAAGCTACCCCTGGGCATAGAGCAGGAGTCACTGGGGGAGCGGGGGAAGTAGCTGTAAATTTCCTGCACTGCGCAGGGGGTTGGACTAGATGGCCCCTCGGGATCCCTTCCAGTTCTACGCTTCTTTGTTTGGCCAGATAGGTGGAAGGCGTAACGTCAGCAGGGCTGAAAGCTTTCCCCCTCTCAGTGATTCAATCGCGGGTTTGGGGCCAACTTTGATCGACGAGGGCAAATTTTAAAATCGGCAAGCCTGCGCATCAGGATCTCGTTTAAATCTCAAGGTTGCTTTGGGTTCTGGCACATCTACAGCGCAAGGAATGGGGGGGAGCTCTTGATGTCCTTCTAAATTCAGGGCTTTTTTTGTAGCAGGAACTCCTTTGCATATTAGGCCACACTCCCCTGATGTAGCCAATCCTCCTGGAGCTTATGGTAGGCCCTGTACTAAAAGCCCTGTAAGCTCCTGAAGGATTGGCTACATAAGAGGGGTGTGGCCTAATATGCAAAGGAGTTCCTGCTACAAAAAAGCCCAGCTTCTAATGATTAGTGGCAGCTATTTGATTCCTTTGTGTAAGAAGAGTTCTTCTTGCTCCCACTCACGTCCCAACAAGGCTGTTTGTTTTTTTCAAAAAGTTGTTCCGTGGTGGGTTTAAATAACTGTTTTTGTTTTACTGATGTTGTCATTTGGATAACAGTTGGAAGCTGCCACGGGAGCAGCACACGGAGAGGGAGGAGCATAAATATTGCAACCGAATGAATAAAATATGCCCATCCGTTTAAATCTAATTGCTTCAACGAATCGGCTTACTGTTGCAAAGGCAGATCGATGGAGAAGCCTTTCATCGGCTGCTCGCCTTAAATTCCGGGCCTTTCCCTCTCACCTGACTGCTCGGAAGAATCAATACTACAAATTGTTTTAAATATTGGATGTATGAAGCTGGATCAGAACCGTTGGTCTAGGCCTGTATTGTCTACTGTCATGATTCTAGGCCTAGCGAGGCCTACAGGTTCCAGGGAAGCCTGTGTTAGAGTAGCTCCAGGCCCTACATTCCCCAGGATTCCTTCTGTCCCTCTGATTGGATGGGCAGAAGTTTTGGAGGGAAAACTTGCCCAGGGAAGGCTATAGTAAACATGTGCTTTGACAATGAGCTTATGGCCCCTCCCCACAAGCCATCCCAAAAAAGAAAATCACCGTCTGCTGGAAATGAACCCACAACCCATGAACAAAGGCCTCTCCGTCTCCTGATATTAGATAGCTATAGCAGGAGGAGAAAGGCTTTGCTTGATATGTCAACACTGGGTGCCACAGAGACCAGTCTTGGAAGAGAGTCCCTGGCTAGTGAAGACTCCAAGGAATTTTTTTTTGGGGGGGGGGGCACGGAATCAAACGAGACCGCCCCAGTATTCCTCTAAGCACTTCTGAAACAAACCCAGAGAATCCACTTGAGCTGGCTGAACACAAAGGCCCAGGGACGAAAGGCAGAAAAAAAGGCAATTCAGGACATGAGCAGAAAAAAAGGCAATTCAGGACATAAGGATGTCCTGATCCAGCTTCATACATCCAATATTTAAAACAGCTTGAAATCTGTAGTATTGATTCTTCCGAGCAGTCAGGTGAGAGCGAAAGGCCCGGAATTTAAGGCGAGCAGCCGATGAGCCAGTTTGGTGTAGTGGTGAAGTGTGCGGACTCTTATCTGGGAGAACCGGGTTTGATTCCCCACTCCTCCACTTGCAGCTGCTGGAATGGCCTTGGGGCAGCCATAGCTCTGGCAGGAGTTGTCCTTGAAAGGGCAGCTGCTGTGAGAGCCCTCTCCAGCCCCACCCACCTCACAGGGTGTCTGTTTGTGGGGGAGGAAGGGAAAGGAGATTGTGAGCCGCTCTGAGACTCTTTGGAGTGGAGGGCGGGATATAAATCCAATATCTTCTTCTTCTTCAAAACAGCTTGACTTTAAAATGTACTTCAAAATGTATGCAAAGCTAAGGTGGAGGCGACCGTGGAAACGCCCTGAAGCGTTTCTTGTCCTGGATCTAGCGAGGAACTGCCGAGCCAGGTCCTTTCCCTGTCCCATGTCCCCCTCTGGCCTGCTCTGCCAGGTACAGAGAAACACTCCGGAGCGACCCTTGAAGCCGCTGCTGCTCTGTCCTGCGATCCTCGAGCTTTGGGTGCTAAAGCTTCGGAGGGACCTCCAACCCGCTGGCCTTTGATCGGCTCTACTCAGTGCGCTTTCCAAATTAATCCAACAAGCCAACAAGCTCATGACTCCTTCGTCCTGGCGGCAGCAGCTCCTACCTGCTCTCCCCACCGCCCCCCCCACTGCCCCGCTTTGAGGTCCAAAAATGCAGGAAATAAAAATAATTTTTTTTAAATTGTGTTTTCCATTTCTAGTGGGACGTATACTGCCCACTGCATTTGCAAACTGCCATGCGTGGGCTGTGCGAGAGCTGCAGTATCTTGGCTGCATCCGATGAGATGCTGCTTTGAATCCCCACTCGGACGCGGTTATATGGATTCCCCTCAACCAATCGTTTTCTCTCAAACTAATCCCCCTCACAACTCCGAGTGGAATCCTAGCAGGAGCACCTTTGCATGTTAGGCCACACTCCCTTGATGTAGCCAATCCTCCAAGAGCTTACAAGGCTCTTTTTTTTGTAAGTTCTTGAAGGACTGGCTACATCAGGGGTGTGTGGCCTAATATGCAAAGGAGCTCCTGCTAGAATTCCACCCCTGCTCACAAGTATAGATGGCTGCGCGTAACCTGCGTCTCAAAGACCTATTGACATTCTGTACCAAAAAAAGAGGCAGTTCTGCAAGCTGCAAACGTTGAGCAAGTTGGCCCGATGTACCTTGTTTTGCATAATCTGCTCTTGCGTGTGACGTTTTTTTTGTTTCTTTAAAAACTCCTTTCTGTTTCAAGAATTTTGCTTTGGCTGGTCAGAGCAGGATTGGCTCTGCCGCTAGGCAAACTAGGGGATTCCCCAGGGCATCAGTCTTCTGGGAGCACCGGATCGGGCGCTGCAATTCATCCGTTTTTTGACAATTGGTTATCAGTGCGGGAGGGCGGGGGGGGGCTCAGAAGTTAGCCTTGCCTAGAGTGCCAGATCGTCTAGGGCTGGCCCTGGGTCAGAGGCAAGGAGCTAATCTGTGGGTGAAAAGTGATGTCAACCTCTCAAAGGGTTTCCAAGGCAAGGGATTAAGCAGAGGTGGTTTGGCATCGCCTTCCTTGCAGACCCTTCCTTGGTGGTCCAAGGTCTGACGTGGGCAGGCTAGACTATCCAATTCCACATGCCCAAGGAGCCAGATCAATAACCGGGATGACCGGAAATCTTATTCAGCAGCTGCCTGGCTTCTAAGATTTCTTGCAGATACGGGAGGGACGGTGGCTCAGTGGTAGAGCAACTGCTTGGGAAGCAGAAGGTCCCAGGTTCAATCCCCGGCATCTCCAACTAAAAAGGGTCCAGGCAAATAGGCGTGAAAAACCTCCGCTTGAGACCCTGAAGTGCCGCTGCCAGTCTGAGTAGACAATGCTGACTTTGATGGACCCAGGGTCTGACTCACTACAAGGCAGCTTCATATATGTTCTGCCTGCATCAGGTACAAGCGTATCTCGGCAGCCAAATTTTTTATTTTACATACTTCATCGATACCCTATCTTCCTCCCCAGTGGGGACCCAAGGGGGCTGACATCGTTCTCCTCTCCTCTGTTTTACCTTCACAACAACCCTGTGAGGTAGGCTAGGCTGACGGTGTGTGGCCCTAGGCCCTAGGTCACCCAGTGAGCTTCCACGGCATGAGTGGGGATTGGAAGCCAGGTTTCCCAGATACAGCTCTGACCCACTTAACCTCTTAAGGAGGCCGCTGATGGGCCCCTAAATGCTTTTAACTTTCTGTAATAAATACATGCATTCGGGGCTTTTCTTTTAGAAAAAGCCCAGCAGGAACTTATTTGCATATTAGACCACACCCCCTGACGTCACCATTGTTTCACGCAGGGCTTTTCTTCTAGAAAAAGCCCAGCAAGAACTAATCTGCATATTAGGCTACACCCCCTGGCAGCAAGCCAGCCGGAACTGCGTTTCTGTGCATTCCTGCTCAAAAAAAAAAAAACCCTGTATGCATTTTTGGTTATGATTGTATATTAGATTCTGCTTTTAATTTTTGGCTCTTACTGCGTATTAACCTTTTAGGTTCTTAATTCCAGTTTTGGGGTTAGGTTTCTTCCTGTCTTTGTTTTTCTTTACTCTTACCCACGACACCAAGCTTAAGGACTAGAAACTTGCTCTTAAAAAAAACCCCGCCGAGATTCTGGGGAAGCTGAATCCGGCAGCCAGTATCACATCTTTACCCTCCCCGGGGTTCCTCTGGCAGTGCGGCTAACAACACGCAGCCCACAGCATGTATGTTTCTTTAACTGCATTGTCTTCAAGGTGACTTTAAATAGCTTTTTCTCCACGGCCCGTTTAGAGCCAGTGGTGAATTTCTGGATGTTGCCAAACTCTGCTTCCAACCTCTTTGCCTTGTCCCTTAACCCCAGCTGCTGCAGCAAAGCGAAACAGAAACACGCTCAGCCCATGATCAAGGGAGCAACGCTTTATTATCCATTTCCTTTGTTTCGGGGCTGAGCCAGGACTTAAAAAAACCCAAAAGGAACAGGTTCTAGGGCTGTCGTATGGAAGTCCCCTTTAAGGAAATAAATACCTGCTTCATTGTCATGGTTCTCCTCCCCAGCACTGAGAGAGGCAAGAAAAAGAACATCCAACAGAAAGAGATGTCCCCACGGCCACTAGGTACTTACAGACCACACCTGTAAACTGAGAAAGGCTTATTGGAAAGGAGGGGAAAGGGAGAAGGACGAGGGATGGAGGCTGGAACTGCCACAGGGAATTAGTGTTACCCCGAGAAGGAACTCGTGTGTGCGGGGGGTACGGAAGGAGAGCAATGAGGGCTACTTCTGAGTTGAGCGACCGAGCATCCGACAGCAAGCAGACAAATGGATGGATGGACAGATGGATGGAGAGGGGGCAGGGTGGGAGCCACGGACTGAACACTCTGGACTCTGTTATCCAAATATTCGCCATCGCAAGGTGAGGGGGACAGAAGGGAGAGAGGACAGAAATGCAAAACCAAGACAACATCAATAAGAAGAAAGCAGAAGAACCCAGGCCAAGGGATGGAAAGTAAGGACGGATCAGACCTGCCGTTAGTGGCCCAGTAATTGTGGCCGTCAGTGGCCATTAGTGGCCCGGTGAGCATGACTTACCTCCAGAATGGGATATGTCTTCCCATTGTACCATATCAGAAATGGGAAACATTTGGGCAGCCTGGAGATGGCCTTGGGGACGAGGGGGTTGTTTTCGCTTTGCAGATCAGCAGTGAGCAGAAAGGGGGCGAGGGAACCATCTTGCGCAGAGGGCGTCGCTTACCACAGGGGCCCTGGCGTTTGACGGGGATGGCGGTTCTCTGCTGGCACTCGGCCTTCTGGCGCTCGCAATCGTTGCTGTAGGTCCGGCTGTCCCTGCCGCAAAGAGGCCGGTAGGCGCCGTCGCAGGCGATGCGTTCGCAGGTGCAGCGGGCAGATCCCCGGCGGCTGAAACAGACCGCGTTAAAGCGGCATTCGTCCCGGCATTTGTCTAGAGAGGGCCAAGCAGGAGAGAGAGGGAGAGGTTAAGCTGTGGTCAGCAATGGGAAGAAGAAGAAGATGATATTGGATTTATATCCTGCCCTCCACTCCGAAGAGTCTCAGAGCGGCTCACAGTCTCCTTTCCCTTCCTCCCCCACAACAGACACCCTGTGAGGTAGATGAAGATATTGGATTTATATCCCGCCCTCCACTCCGAAGAGTCTCAGAGCGGCTCACAATCTCCTTTACCTTCCTCCCCCACAACAGACACCCTGTGAGGTAGATGAAGATATTGGATTTATATCCCGCCCTCCACTCCGAAGAGTCTCAGAGCGGCTCACAGTCTCCTTTCCCTTCCTCCCCCACAACAGACACCCTGTGAGGTAGATGAAGATATTGGATTTATATCCCGCCCTCCACTCCGAAGAGTCTCAGAGCGGCTCACAATCTTCTTTCCCTTCCTCCCCCACAACAGACACCCTGTGAGGTAGATGAAGATATTGGATTTATATCCCGCCCTCCACTCCGAAGAGTCTCATAGCGGCTCACAATCCCCTTTACCTTCCTCCCCCACAACAGACACCCTGTGAGGTAGATGAAGATATTGGATTTATATCCCGCCCTCCACTCCGAAGAGTCTCATAGCGGCTCACAATCCCCTTTACCTTCCTCCCCCACAACAGACACCCTGTGAGGTAGATGAAGATATTGGATTTATATCCCGCCCTCCACTCCGAAGAGTCTCATAGCGGCTCACAATCCCCTTTACCTTCCTCCCCCACAACAGACACCCTGTGAGGTAGATGAAGATATTGGATTTATATCCTGCCCTCCACTCCGAAGAGTCTCAAAGCGGCTCACAATCTCCTTTACCTTCCTCCCCCACAACAGACACCCTGTGAGGTAGATGAAGATGTTGGATTTATATCCCGCCCTCCACTCCGAAGAGTCTCAGAGCGGCTCACAATCTCCTTTACCTTCCTCCCCCACAACAGACACCCTGTGAGGTAGATGATGATATTGGATTTATATCCCGCCCTCCACTCCGAAGAGTCTCAGAGCGGCTCACAATCTTCTTTACCTTCCTCCCCCCACCCTGTGAGGTGGGTGGGGCTGGAGAGGGCTCTCACAGCAGCTGCTCTTTCAAGGACAACCTCTGCCAGAGCTATGGCTGACCCAAGGCCATGCCAGCGGGTGCAAGTGGAGGAGTGGGGAATCAAACCCGGTTCTCCCAGATAAGAGTCCGCGCACTTAACCACTACACCAAACTGGGATGGACCATCAGTGGGCACAGCTGCACAGCAGAAGAGAATGGCTCTCAGGTGGTCCTTTTGAAGCAGAGGGGTCCTCCTCTCCCTCACTGGCTAGAAAGGAGGAAATCCTGGGGCCAGGAAGGAAAGCAGAATTCGGTACTGTTCCCCGTTCGTAGAAGCTAAAGCAGCGAACGCTTTTGCAAGTCTTTTTTCTTGGGGTTGAATGGAAAGCGGGCACCAAAATCAGCTATCAAGAGCCAAACGCCAGAACGTGCAGATATGTGCATACTGACCAGGGAATTATGCATGACCAGGGCTTTTTTTTTTTTTGTAGCAAGAACTCCTTTGCATATTAGGCCACACCTCCCTGATGTAGCCAGTCCTCCAAGAGCTTGCAGTAGGTCCTATAAGGAGAGTCCTGTAAGCTCTGGGAAGATTGGATACATTAGGGAGGTGTGGCCTAATATGAAAAGGAGTTCCTGCTACAAGAAAAGCCCTGTGCATGACAGAGGTCCCCAGCCTCTTTCAGCCTGCAAGCACCATTGGAATTGTGCACAGAGTGGTTGGCACGGCCACGTAATAGCCGCCACGTAAGATGGAACTGGCCACAAAATGGCCCGATTAAAGCAGTCCTAAATGGTGATTTAAAATCGTAAGAACATAATAACATAAGAGAAGCCATATTAGATCAGGCCGGTGGCCCATGCAGTCCAACACTCTGTGTCACATAAGAACATCAGAGAAGCCATGTTGGATCAGGCCAATGGCCCATCCAGTCCAACACTCTGTGTCACAGAAGAACATAAGAGAAGCCATGTTGGATCAGGCCAATGACCCATCCAGTCCAACGCTCTGTGTCATATAAGAACATAAGAGAAGCCATGTTGGATCAGGCCAGTGGCCCATCCAGTCCAACACTCTGTGTCACGTAAGAACACAAGAGAAGCCATGTTGGATCAGGCCAGTGGCCCATGCAGTCCAACACTCTGTGCCACATAAGAACATAAGAGAAGCCATGTTGGATCAGGCCAATGGCCCATTCTGTCCAACACTCTGTGTCACGTAAGAACATAAGAGAAGCCATGTTGGATCAGGCCAATGGCCCATCCAGTCCAACACTCTGTGTCACATAAGAACATCAGAGAAGCCATGTTGGATCAGGCCAGTGGCCCATCCAGACCAACCCCCTGTGTCACATAAGAACATCAGGGAAGCCATGTTGGATCAGGCCAATGGCCCATGCAGTCCAGCACTCTGTGCCACATAAGAACATAAGAGAAGCCATGTTGGATCAGGCCAATGGCCCATCCAGTCCAACACTCTGGGTCATATAAGAACATCAGAGAAGCCATGTTGGATCAGGCCAATGGCCCATCCAGTCCAACACTCTGTGCCACATAAGAACATAAGAGAAGCCATGTTGGAGCAGGCCAATGGCCCATCTAGTCCAACACTCTGGGTCATATAAGAACATCAGAGAAGCCATGTTGGATCAGGCCAATGGCCCATCCAGTCCAACACTCTGTGTCACATAAGAACACAAGAGAAGCCATGTTGGATCAGGCCAGTGGCCCATGCAGTCCAACACTCTGTGCCACATAAGAACATAAGAGAAGCCATGTTGGATCAGGCCAATGGCCCATTCTGTCCAACACTCTGTGTCACGTAAGAACATAAGAGAAGCCATGTTGGATCAGGCCAATGGCCCATCCAGTCCAACACTCTGTGTCACATAAGAACATCAGAGAAGCCATGTTGGATCAGGCCAGTGGCCCATCCAGACCAACCCCCTGTGTCACATAAGAACATCAGGGAAGCCATGTTGGATCAGGCCAATGGCCCATGCAGTCCAGCACTCTGTGCCACATAAGAACATAAGAGAAGCCATGTTGGATCAGGCCAATGGCCCATCCAGTCCAACACTCTGGGTCATATAAGAACATCAGAGAAGCCATGTTGGATCAGGCCAATGGCCCATCCAGTCCAACACTCTGTGCCACATAAGAACATAAGAGAAGCCATGTTGGAGCAGGCCAATGGCCCATCTAGTCCAACACTCTGTGTCACATAACATAAGAGAAGCCATGTTGGATCAGGCCAATGGCCCATTCAGTCCAACACTCTGTGCCACATAAGAACATAAGAGAAGCCATGTTGGATCAGCCAATGGCCCATCCAGTCCAACACTCTGTGCCACATGGTCGCCAAAACCCACATGCCCTCAGGAGGTTCACCAGTGGGGCCAGGACTCCAGAAGTGCCCCCCCTCCAGCACCCAGAATACAAAGCATCACTGCCCCAGACAGAGTGTTCCATCTATACCTAGTTGGCGACATGGACCTCTGCTCCTTAAGTTTATCCAATCCCCTCTTGAAGGTGCCTATACTTGTAGCCTCCTCTGCCTCATGCTGCAGTGAATTACTCTTTGGGTGAAGAAGTACTTTCTTGTATCTGTTCTAAATTGTGATGCACTTTGTGTATTTGATTTATATTGCTCCGTAAGGAAGAAAAGGTAACTAATAAAAGTTTTGAATGAAACCAAAAAAATAAATCAAACAGAGCGACCAGGGCTTCTTTTTAGCCACCGTGTGCAGACACTTCCTCGCTCAGGACTAACTAGAACAACTCAAGTTCAGGACCACTTACCTTGAAACTGACACTGCCCGGATCGCACCTTCTGGATCTCTATCCCCCGCACCGCACCGGACCTCACCATGATGCACTCATTGTCGTAGGTCACTCCATCGTCGCCGCACACCGGGTCCCGCTTCAAGGGGCAGCTTTCGGGCCGGGGTAGGAGCTCAGCACGCCGGGTCCGGGGGTTGACCCGGCAAACGCGGTTCATGTCATTGTGGGTGCTCCTGCAGGGGTCTGCAAAGAAGAGGTGAGGAATGAGATGGCCACACAGCAAGCGGCGGCATTCAGAGATACTTACAAGCTTGCTCTGACAGGTAGCAGCTATCCTAGGGCCTCAAACAAAGATTTCCCCAGATCCTGTTACCCAAGATCCCTTTGAACAGGGCCAAAGGCAGAACTTGGGTGCCTCTACATGCAAAGCATGTGATTTGCCTCTCTAAACTCGGCCACCAATAATCCAGCTTGCAGTCTAAAATCGACGTGAGGAAAGATGCTATAAAACAAGCATGGGTACAAAGAAGACGATTCGTAGGTGGGCTACCCAGAATTCATTCATTCATTCACTTTCTTTCTTTCTTTCTCTCCCTAGTTGCAGCTGATTTATGAGAACTGCTCTGAGAGAACTTGTGACTCACCCAAGGTCACTCCAACAGCTGCATGTGGAGTGGGGAATCAAACCCATTTGTCCAAGATTACAGTCCACACCCCTAACCACCCCTTCCTTAGGGGAGGGACGGTGGCTCAGTGGTAGAGCATCTGCTTGGTAAGCAGAAGGTCCCAGGTTCAATCCCTGGCATCTCCAAAAAAGGGTCCAGGCAAATAGGTGTGAAAAACCTCTGCTTGAGACCCTGGAGAGCCGCTGGCAGTCTGAGAAGACAATACTGACTTTGATGGACCAAAGGTCTGATTCAGCTTCATATGTTCCTTCCTTCCTTCCTTCCTTCCTTCCTTCCTTCCTTCCTTCCTTCCTTCCTTCCTTCCTTCCTTCCTTCCTTCCTTCCTTCCTTCCTTCCTTCCTTCCTAGTTGCAGCTGATTTATATGGAGTGGGGAATCAAACCCATTGTCCAAGATTAATGTCCACATCCCTAACCACTACACCAAACTGGCTCTCTCCATGTAGCAGCCCTCTACCTCTGCATGCTGACTTATCCCAGGACTATCCAGAGGCAAGTCAAATACCCTTGAGTTAGGCCCTGCGTTTGATATTGACCCATTACAAAACTCTTGCTTTCTGGGTGGTAGGGAGTCACCTCCATCCCTTGCAAAGGCAAGCATCTGCACAAGCGCAACATGCATGCAGATCCGTGATGGAAAGCACCCCGGCACAGGAAGGGCGCCCCAGCCCTCCCCCGGGATCCTATCTGTCTAATCCGGGTTTATCCGGATCACTGTCCATTCACTACTTGGACACTCTTATCAGAATGCTGAATACACTGGTCTGCTTATTGGCTAATCCCTTTCTCTCTTCTTTCCACTGGGACGCTTTTAGTAGCCGGCTGATAATACCTGAGACGGGTCGGCTTGCTTCCCTACTGTGAATAGCAGAAATGTGAACACTCTGGGAAAACCTGCACCCACTCAGCCTTTTCTAAATCTTGAAATACCTGCATTGCATTTCAACCACTCCCCAAGGGAGGGGGGGAGTAAGGGACAGTGGATTAACCAATCTCCATGGAGACTGGAAAAACTACACAGCGCAGGGAAGAGGGGCAGGGTGGACGACACTTTAACCCCATAAACACACATCAAAATAGGGCCAAACCTGACTTCTGGGGGCAAGAGGCTACACTGGCCGCACAAAGAAGACCACTGTTCTTTCAAGGGTCTTGCAAAGAAGAAGAAGATATAGGATTCATATCCCAACCTACACTCTGAATCGCAGAGTCTCAGAGCGGCTCACGATCTCCTTTACCTTCCTCCCCCACAACAGACACCCTGTGAGGAGAGTGGGGCTGAGAGAGCTCTCCCAGCAGCTGCCCTTTCAAGGACACTTCTGTGAGAGCTACGGCTGACCCGAGGCCATTCCAGCAGCTGCGAGTGGAGGAGTGGGGAATCAGACCCGGTTCTCCCAGATAAGAGTCAGCTCACTTCACCGTGGAGCATTGTGCACAGCACTGAAAAGTCTGAGATTAGCCGAGGAGGAACACCTTTTATTTGTTTCTGAAAGCTCCTTCCAGAGATCAGGAAGGCGGGGAGGCAGTGGCTAAGAAAGTGCACTGAGATCCAGATGGTGACTCACAAAAACTCGTTTCCCGCTGCAAATTTTGTTCGTCCTTTAAGGTGCTTGCTCTTTTCTGCTGCCACAGATGAACACAGCCGCCCATCTCTCTGAAGAAGTAACCTGTGGCTCACAAAAGCTCATACTTTGCCACTAATTTTCTTAGTCTTTAAAGTGTAGGCTGGACTTTTGCTCTTTTCTGCTGCCACAGACAGACTAACGGGGCTACCCATCTTGATCTGTCTGAAGAAGGGAGCAATGCAGGACTTTCTTTGGAGCAGGAATCCCTTTGCATATTAGGCCACACACACCCCCGGTGTAGCCAATCCTCCTGGAGCTTACAGTAGGCCCTGTAAGAAGAGCCCTGAAAACTCTTGGAGGTTTGGCTACATCGGGGGTGTGTGGCCTAATATGCAAAGAAGCTCCTGCTACAAAGAAAGCCCTGGAGCAGTGACCCATGAAAGCTCATGTCCTGCCACAAATTTGGTTAGTCTTTAAGACGCTGCTGGACTCTCTTGCTCTTTTCTGTGGCCCCGGAAGGTAGGACCAAAACCAATGGGTTGAAATGAAATCAAAAGAGTTTACGGCTCAACATTAGGAAGAACTTCCTGACTGTTAGAACGGTTCTTCAGTGAAACAGGCTTCCTCGGGAGGTGGTGGGCTCTCCTTCCTTGGAGGTTTTTAAACAGAGGGTAGATGGCCATTCGGCTGCAATGAGGATCCTGTGAATTTAGGGGGCAGTGAATTTCCTGCAGTGTGCAGCGGGTCGGACTAGATGACCCTGGAGGTCCCTTCCAACTCTTCTATGATTGTACAGACAAACATTGTTACCCATCTTGAACTGTGATCCAGATAGTCCTTGGTTTCACATCTGCCACGACCTTTGGCAAGTCTCATAAGCAACAGTCCCCACCTCCCCAACTAAAAAACGACAAATAACAACATTGGTCTGCCTTACAGGGGTGTCGTGAAGGGTGACTATAGGATCCTGGGCATTGCTCATCACAGCAAAGATGCCCGCTGTTGCCCAAACATGAGATGGCAGCTCTCTAACAGAGAGGACGGTCAGTGGGTTTCACATTGCAGGCAAGACAGACATTAGGAATTGTGCTTTTGTTTTCCTTTTCTTTTTCGGCCACGGATTTCATTTTCTCAAGTGCGTTAAAATGGTAACAGCAGAGGGAAAGCATCTTTCGATTTCCTGAGGGCAACATTCTAAGCTCTTTCTGGCAAAGAAATAAAAAAGCTGCCAATGAAGGGATGAAACGGCAATATAGAGGCTGTGGTAAAGGAGGGAAAAGGTAAGTGAGCGCCACAAATTGAAGCTGAATTAAATTTCTCACGTCCCAGAAAGGGGTCAACTGCAACTTCTGTGCAAGGCCCAAATGTCATTTCATGTGTCCTTAGAGCCAGTTTGATGTAGTGGTTAAGTGCACGGACTCTTATCTGGGAGAACCGGGTTTGATTCCCCACTCCTCCGCTTGCACCTGCTGGAATGGCCTTGGGGCAGCCATAGCTCTCTTACCTGGGAGAACCGGGTTTGCTTCCCCACTCCTCCACTTGCAGCTGCTGGACTGGCCTTGGGTCAGCCATGGCTATCCCAGAGAACCAGTTTGGTGTAGTGGTTAAGTATGAGGACTCTTATCTGGGAGAACTGGGTTTAATTCCCCACTTCTCCCCTTGCAGCTGCTGGAATGGCCTTGGGTCAGCCACAGCTCTGGCTGAGGTTGTCCTTGAAAGGGCAACTGCTGTGAGAGCCCTCTCCAGCCCCAGCCACCTCACAGGGAGTCTGTTGTGGGGGGAGAAGATAGAGGAGATTGTAAGCCACTCTGAGTCTCTGATTCAGAGAGAAGGGCGAGGTATAAATCTGCAGTCTTCTTCTTCTCCTTCACTTGCAGCTGCTGGAATGGCCTTGGGTCAGCCATAGCTCTCGCAGAGCTGTCCTGGAAAGGGCAGCTGTTGTGAGAGCCCTCTCAGCCCCACCCACCTCACAGGGTGTCTATTGTGGGGGGAGAAGATAGAGGAGATTGTAAGCCACTCTGAGTCTATGATTCAGAGAGAAGGGTGGGGTATAAATCTGCAGTCTTCTTCTTCTTCTCCTTCACTTGCAGCTGCTGGAATGGCCTTGGGTCAGCCATAGCTCTCGCAGAGCTGTCCTGGAAAGGGCAGCTGCTGTGAGAGCCTTCTCAGCCCCGCCCACCTCACAGGGGGGCCTGTTGTGGGGGGAGAAGATATAGGAGATTGTGAGCCGCTCTGAGACTCTGATTCAGAGAGAAGGGCGGGGTATAAATCTGCAGTCTTCTTCTTCGTTCTTATACACCCAAGGAAGTGCTGTTTGTCACTTTGGGGTCAGGCAGCATTTTTTTTCTCCTGGCCAGTTTGCCCAGGGATCCTGGACGTTTTTGCCGTCTTCTGGGCTTGGAGCCTTCAGGGGTCACTGGGGATGTGTGTGTGGGGTGGGGGGAGGCACTTGCAAATTTCTTGGATAGTGCAGGGGGGTGGACTAGATGACCCTGGAAGCACCTTCCATGATTCTACGATTCTAACTATAGTCGCACACATGGTAGGTGGGCTCGTTCATCAGCTGGGCCTCTGCAACTGCATTTTCAAACACAGAAAGGCCTCTCATACGTTATTGAGACCAGTTTGACCTGCAGTGGGAAAATGAGGGCCAACTGTAACATGATGAGGCAGCCTTCTACACATGGTGAGGCTCCCCCCCACACACACACCTGGTATCGCCTCTATAGGGCCACAGGCAGTCAGTTTGGGGAAACAGCAGCCTTCTAGTTTGGTGAGAGAGCCTGTTTGGTGTAATGGTTAAGTGGTCGGACTCTTATCTGGGAAAACCGGGTTTGATTCCCCCACTCCTCTACTTCCACCTGCTGGAATGGCCTTGGGTCAGCCATAGCTATCTCAGGAGTTGTCCTTGGAAGGGCAACTGCTGTGAGAGCTCTCTCAGCCCTACCCACCTCACAGGGTGTCTGTTGTGGGGGGAGAAGATACAGGAGATTGTAAGCCGCTCTGAGTCTCTGATTCAGAGAGAAGGGCGGGGTATAAATCTGCAGTCTTCTTCTTCCTCACAGCCCCTACCTGACTCCTGCCCAGCACTGATCCCCCGCCTCAACAGCTGGAGCAGCAGATGCGCCTTCCCTCCTCATTCCACTGGGTAGCACAGCAAATGCTGAGCCAGTTTGGTTCGGCGGTCAAGTGTGCAGACTCTAAACTGGGAGAACCGAGTTGGATTCCCCACTTCTCCTCCACATGCAGCTGCTGGTGGGACAGCTCTCTCAGAGCTGTTCTCTTAAGAGCAGTTCTCTGAGAGCTCCCTTAGCCCCACCTGCCTCACAAAGTGTTCGTTCTGGGGAAAGGAAGGGAAGACGATTGTAAGCCTCCTTCAGGTAGTGAAGGGTGGGGTATAAATCCAATCGCCTCCTCCTCCTCAGACATGCTCAGTAGGGCTTCCCAAACTCTCACATTAGTTGTCAGAGGAGGAGGCAGCCCAAGACAAGAGCCAGAGGAAGAATGGCACCCCATGCCACTGCCTCACCTCACTTCATTAGAGAGCCAGTCAAGGGGCTGCCTCACCGTGTTAGGGGGACAGGGTTGCCAGGCAATGCCTACCAATTGGCAGAAAGTTTGTGGGGACATGGGGTGCAATGTCGTGTGTTCATCACTTCCAGTGAATACTTGGGAGGTGACATAGGGTAAGTCTAGGAATTGCCAGAAACTCTATGGTAGAACCACAGAGTTTCCAGAGATTCCTAGAGCTCCCCTCCCTCACTTGTGGGTTTTCATGGGAAGTGATGTAACGGGGCATGCAATGCTGTCCCCCCCCCCCTCCCTGCTTCTGCTGCTGCTTGGGCAAAGGAACCTGAAGGCAGGGAGTCTCCTGCCCCAACGAGCATACCGGCAAGCCTATCAGGGAAGTAACCTCATTAATCAACCCCGCCCCCCCATCAAAGGAAAAACAATATGGCCGGCAGCCGCCCTTGCCAACTTACCACAAGGCCCATCAAACTTCTTGAAGATGTTCTCTTGCTTGTCGCAGGCATGCCTGTTGAGGTGGCACTCGCTGCGGTAGTCCTTGCCGTCGCTGCCACACACGGTGTTCTCGGGCACGCCGCTGCACGAGGACGGGCAGATGCACTTGGCCGACTGCCCATCTGTGGAGCGGGCACAGGTGCTGCCAAAACTGCACGTCACCTCAGCACAGGGGTCCTTAGAACCTGGAGGAAAGGAGAGGAGAGAGGAGTGAGTCCCAGGCAGTAGGAAGTAGGCGTCTTGCTGACCCACGGCGCTACAAAACTGCCACGACATGCCGCTGGTCCGTCCACACCATGTGGCAGGGAGCCTTGTTGCTAATACAATCAGCTTCAGTCATCCCTGTTTGGCCAGCTGGCCTATAATGTTGAAACTTATCTGTTTGCTAAATGAAACTGACATGCATTTGACTTTTCAAGCTGCCATTCTCTGTGGCGGCCAAGAGTCATTCCCAGATCCGAGTAATGAACAGATAGCTTGCAAAGGCGAGAGAGTTGATCTGACAGTTTATATGTGATTTTGATGAACTGCGGTGGATTTTGAGAGTTTTGTTGCACGGCCATGATATATTGCAAAGCATTTTTTTTTCCCCTGAATGGGATGTGATTGATTTGGTTTACAACAAACGACAACAAAACATAAAAACTCTTAACAATGTACAGTTACACCGGATGCAAAAAACTGTTACAGGCCAGACAGTGAGCTCCTCCTCAGAGGACTTGGAAAGGGAAGAATCAGGACCTGCACCAGTGCAATGCCTGCCTGAGAAGCTGGGTCTAAAAGAAGATCCAGAAAAGAAGCATCAGGAAGCAGGAGTCGCTCATTCTAGCAGGAGATGAAAGAAAGGGGACAGCGATAAGAGTGTTGGTCACCATTTCTCCTGAATTAGCAGAGTGCAGAAGACAGAGAGAGCACTTGACAGCCTGAGAGAGACCAAAAAAGCCCTTGCTTAATTGCACAACAGCAATCAGTGCTAATTCCTGGAACAGAGCCCATACAGGAGCAGGAATGACAAGCTGGTAAGCAGCAGCACCTGGGCTTTGGGGGATGAGTCAGCTGATGTGACAGATAAAAGAAAAACGCTGAACAAGGCTCAACGTGGAAGCAATCTGGCCACCCTCTCTGTGAGCTGACCCACTGAGCAAACAGATTACTATCTTGCCTTGCTGCCTTGCACCCTGTCCTGTTAATTTTACTTGCTTCTCCAGCTAGAAACCCACACCCCGCCTCCTGCCTTGGCTTCCCAGCTTTGGTCTCTGGACTCTGGACCTTTCTGCTCCTCCAACCTGTGGACTGAATCTTTGACTCCTTGGCTCCGTGCTGATTTGTTGACTTTGCTCTTATCTCTTGCCTTGATTGACTGTGATAACATCCTAGAGACCCTGGAGAGAGATTTATTGAGAAGATGGTGTGTGAGAATGTTTGAGAGAATTTCTCCGTGACGAGTGCTGGAGTGAGTGGTCCACTGAAAGATGCCTGGGAGATGTCTCTTCGAGAAAGGGCTTGTCAGAAATGCGTTCCCGTCAGAGGCTCTTGTGATCCCCACTTCATGTATTAGAATTCTGTACTTCGAAGACACATGAAGTTATAACTAATGACTTGGAAAGATAATAAATATCCTTAAGCAAAGAAAACAAAGGAACTTTCCCTAACGGAATCAACAGTAGCACTGAGTACTTTAAATCAGCCTGGAGGAGCGGGTGGATTGTCTTTGAAGTTTCCGGAAGTCTGAAAAGAGATGTTTTTCTACACACTTGAACGGACAAAAAGAACTTGGTATTTTTGAGTATGATTGGAGTGTTATTTTTAATATAAGAGTATTGTATTTTGTGAATGTTTATGTCATGCAATCTTGAAGCTGTCTCAACATAGAAAATTCATGAATTATAGACACTGTAGTTAAATCATATACTGGATGTATTTTCGTTAATATTCCACAGTTGCTTTGTTGTTAGTCTGCCCTGGACATGACAAAATCTTCCATGTTAGTTCAAGAGCAATGCCAACACATGCTGTAACGGTCAAGTGTTCACTTGCTGTTAAAGAAATGAGAGGAAGATGGCCAGAGGAGTCACCTGGGCAACCACCAAGAAGGCTCTGCTCCGGGCCATCCCAGACTGCATCTCCTAGGATGACAGGATCCAAAGCAGAGTCTCTCCACAGGACAGAGATGGATGTGTGGGAGAAAGCAGGTCTCCAGGTAAGCTTGCTCATTTCATTTCAGGCTTTAAAGGTTCAAAGACCTGAGCACCTCGAATGGAGTCCAGAAGCTCATTGGCTGAGAGAGCTCTCAGAGAACTGCTCTTGAGAGAACAGCTCTGTGAGAATTGCATCTCACCCAAGTTCACCCAGCTGGTGCAGGAAAAGCGAGGAATCAAACTGGGTTCTCTGCACGTTTAAGAGTCATCGCACTTAACCACTACACCACACTAGCTCTCAGTCCAGTCTTTGGACATGGAATGATTCTTAGTTATTCTTGATCTAAAAAGTGGGGGGGGGGGTTACCAAAAGAGTTCTCTCATGCCGCTTCTGACCTTTTCAGGTGCTCCTTGCAAAACATAAATAATGAGGGAAAGAAGGCTTTTGCATGCTGTTTGCCATTTAGGTATTGCGGCTGGATTAGGAGAACCAGTTTGGTGTAATGGTTAAGCGCGTGGACTCTTATCTGGGGGAACCGAGTTTGATTCCCCACTCCTCCACCTGCAGTTGCTGGAATGGCCTTGGGTCAGCCATAGCTCTCGCAGGAGTTGTCCTTGAAAGGGCAGCTGCTGTGAGAGCCCTCTCAGCCCCACCCACCTCACAGGGTGTCTGTTGTGGGGGAGGAAGGGAAAGGAGATTGTAAGCTGCTCTGAGATTTTGATTCAGAGAGAAGGGTGGGGTATAAATCTGCAGTCGTCTTTTTCTTCTAGGAGATCAGGGTACGAATCCTCTCTCTGCCATGAAACTCACTGTGTGACACTGGGCTAGTCGCTTTCTCCCAGGCTATCTTATCTCCTAGGATTGATGCGGGAATAAAAATGTAAGTCAACGATCTTGGGACTCAAGGAAATGTCTGATCTGCTTGGCCTTTGGATCCCACCCTAGAGCTTGGGTGTATCGTGGACAAAATCGGGACCACTAAACGTTCAGAGCTGATGCCGCCGCCACCAGTGCATCGAAATGCATCATGTAGACCTGGGCTCTTGCTGCGCCAGAGTTCAGAACAGTCAGCTGCGGCTCGGCCCCCAGATCCTAATCGGGTTGGCGACAGGAAGTTTTTAATGCACCGCGAGCAAAACATAATTAGAGCAAGCCATCAAGAAGCAATTCTCCATTCGATCAGGACGAGGCCAATGTGTTATTTATAGGACCCGGCGCCCCACTTATTTATTTATTTTCCACGTTTCCCCCCCCCCCCCTCTGTTCCATTTGTCATTTGTTCCCTCCTCCCCTCCAATCCCCTATTATTATTTTAAATAAATCACTCGGCACCCCCCAGCTCCCTTCCCCTCCCTCGCTTCCAACAAGAGTCCCCAGCAGGAACCGAGAAGCGCAGATTTATCGTGAGCTGGAGCTTCTCATCAGGAGAGAGAGCAAGAGAGAGAGAGAGAGGGAAAAAAGGTCAAGTTAATTTACTCCCAGACAAGTGGACGGGGGTTTCATTTGCACAGCTCCTGGCTCGCAGCGGATGCGTGCTGAGCTACCGAGGAGGTTTCATTAGCTTCGCTGGCCAGCCCCTTCTGCAAAATAAGTTGCTCCAGGGTGTGAGCCACGCTTGCGTGCACACGTGTGGGGGGTGCCTCTGGGCAGGAGTGTGGGAGGCTCTGTGGTGCGAGGCAATCAGGCTGGAAGAACAGGGTGGGGTGACCATTTTAGGGGTCATAAGATTCTTGGCAGAACACACTATCAGACACAGCACCCAGCTTTCCTTCTCCCTGCCATGGATAACTCTTGCCTTCAACTACGGCTTCCTAGCCAATTCCCACTTCCTGTTCCCTCCCCAGACAGTGGCTGCTTCCTGTCTTCTTGCACATCCTCTTCCTGTTTCCTTCGCATTTGACTTCCTGTTTCCTATCTCACTTCCTGTTACTTCCCCAGCCCGGAGACCCCGGAAACTAGGGTTGCCAAGTCCAATTCAAGAAATATCTGGGAACTTTGCGGGTGGAGCCTCGAGACATTGGGGGTGGAGCCAAGAGAAAGGTTGCGACAGGCATAATTGAACTCCAAAGGGAGTTCTGGCCATCACATTTAAATGCCTTCCCTCCACTGGAAATAATGGATAGGGGCAACTTCTTTGGGGGCTCATAGAATTGGACCCCCTGGTCCAATCTTTTTGAAACGTGGGGGGTGTTTTGAGGAGAGGCATCAGATGCTATACTGCAAATTTGATGCCTCTACCTCAAAAACAGCCCCCCTCAAGCCCCAGATGCTCGCAGATCAATTCTCTATTATACCCTATGGGAATTGGTCTCCATAGGGAATAATGGAGTGCCCAGCGGACATTCCCCTCCTCCCCCCTGCTTTCTGATGACCCTGAAGTGGGGGGGGCTCAAAATTGGGGGATCCCCTGCCCCCACCTGGGGATTGGTAACCTTACCGAACACACTTCCTGTTTCCTCTCAAGGCATCACCAACATTTTCTCTCGCCTTCTCCTACTTCCTTTTTCTCCCAGCTGAGAGCCTCACCAAACGGCATCAACTTCTTCAGGTCCAGGCAGAGGATCCCCTGGTTTTGCAGGTTCCTCCCTGCTGCCAGCCAGCTGGCCAGCAGGGGAAGCCGCACCCCAGCAGCCATGATGGACCTTTAGAGCTCAGTATGTTTAGAAGAACCTTGCAAACTCTTTGTGTTTTGGAATGTGTGTGTGTCTTTAAATCTCAGCAGGATGCAAAAGCTGCATGGGGCAGGGTGAGCAGGCACAGCCATGTGGCTCTTCCCGGTGAGTGTGTGACAGAGGAATTCAGCACAGTTCTTCTCTTTTGCATTCCTTTAAGAAGTCATTTGTATAGTAAAATGCAGGGCTCTTTTTTTAGCAGAAGCTCCTCTGCATATTAGGCCATGCCCCCCTGATGTAGCCAATCTTCCTGGAGCTTACAGTAGGCCCTGTACTGAGAGCCCTGTAAGGTCTTGGAGGATTGGCTACATCAGGGGGGTGTGGCCTAACATGCAGAGGAGCTCCTGCTAGAAAAAGAACCCTGGTAAAATGGATAGTAAAGAGTTAACTAGACCCTAATTATGAGATGGAGGAAAACTCTAACCCTCCCCCCAGACCTCTCTCTTCCTTGTTTTCCTGTAATGAATCTGAAGAAGTTGTTTGAAATATAGCAGATTGTTATATTTAGCAACTCCCATGAGTAAAGCAATTTATACCATTGCCCCCGTGAGATCACAAAAGTGTGGGCTTGCAAGCTGTTTGTGTTTATTTGGGCTGCTTTGTGAATGTGTGTGTATGTGTTTTCACTTTCATTTAGTGGCAGTGCAGCTGCTGGGAAACCCTTTGGAGTCAAAAAAGAGAACAAGGAAATGAAGACTGTATTCGAGGGAACTGCAATGCTGTATTTTTTTTTTTTTTTAATTTTAGGGAATGGATAAGTCTCCACACCCAAAGCCTCTGAGTATATCCTGAGTTGGGTCTGGCAATCCTAACTTCTTTCCCTAGCCAAAACCCCCTTCCCGTTTCCTCCCTAGATAGCAGCTACCTCCTGTCTTCTTGCCCAGCCCCTTCCTGTTTCTTCCACAGGAGACTTCCTCTTCCCCCAGCTGACTCCCACTGCCTATTCCTTCCCCAGCCCACTTCGTTTCCTCCCCCAGCTGACACCCACTTCCTTATCCCCTTCAAAGCAAAACCAACTTTCTGTTTCCTCTCCAGATAGACCCTTCTTCCTCTCCACTCATCACCCACTTCCTTTTTCTCCCAGCCGAGTTCCCCTTTGGTTTCTACCATAGAGTTTTTGTGCAAATATTGTGAGCAAAAATTCTACTTTGTGAGCTACTGGCATTAAAGCTGTGAGCTGCTGCATAAATTAGCTTGCTCTGGGGCCATCTTTCCTGCCAAAAGACAAAAATGTGTGAGCCAGATGCAAAATGTGTGAGCCAGATGTGTGAGCCTGCTCCGGCGGGGAGGGCGGGATACAAATAAAAATTATCTATCTAAAATTATCTAAAAAAATGTGAGCTAGCTCACACTAACTCAGCTTAGAGGGAACACTGGTTGCCTGACATCCTGGATGTGGTGACATCACTTCCGGGTCACGTGGACAGCGAAGTAGACACACGGCTGCACACTGCACGGATCACCCTCTTTTTTGAGGTAACTTCCCCCCCTCACCAGCCAGCTGACCAGTGGCAGGGAAGCGGGGCCTCTCAGCAGGGACCCCTCCCTCCACTGAGGGGTCTGGTGGCCCTAGTTCTAAACCCCTCTCGTGAGTCTGCGCCACAAGCAAGATTCAAACTTGGGACTGGCTGGCTTGCAAGTCACTCTCTCAGCCACTGTCCAATAAGAAAGCAAGAGACAAAATGTGCCTGAAAAGCTGGAAGGTGAGAGCTTGCACTACCCATGAAACGTTTGCGTGGGGATTTGGCCCAAAGATCTGGAATAAGAACATAAGAGAAGCCATGCTGGATCAGGCCAATGGCCCATCCAGTCCAACACTCTGTGTCACACAAGAACATAAGAGAAGCCATGCTGGATCAGGCCAGTGGCCCATCCGGTCCAACACTCTGTGTCACATAAGAGAAGCCATGTTGGATCAGGCCAATGGCCCATCCAGTCCAACACTCTGTGTCACACAAGAACATAAGAGAAGCCATGTTGGATCAGGCCTGTGGCCCATCCAGTCCAACACTCTGTGTCACATAAGAACATCAGAGAAGCCATGTTGGATCAGGCCTGTGGCCCATCCAGTCCAGCACTCTGTGTCACACAGTGGCCAATATGTGTGTGTGTGTGTGTGTGTATATATATATATATACACACACATACATACATACATATACACACATACACACACACATATATACACACTGTGGCTAATAGCCACTGATGGACCTCTGCTCCATATTTTTATCCAATCCCCTCTTAAAGCTGGCTATGCTTGTAGCTGCCACCGCCTCCTGTGGCAGTGAATTCCACATGTGAATTCCACATGAATGATCGTATTGTGCCCCACAAACCACAAGTTGTAGGGTGCTAGGGATCTGGCAACCATATTCTGGTCTTTTTTGCACAGCCCTGTGGAGGCAAAATGGGCTATCGATGGGCCCTGACACGGCAGGCGCCCGTCACTCACCACACGCCCCTTTACTGATGACCTTGATCCGCCTCTGTTGGTTGCACTGAGCTTTCTCCAGTTCGCACTCGTTGCTGTAGGTCGAATAATCCGAGCCGCAGACGGGGGCCACCACCGAAGGGCAGATGGATTTCTTGCACACGCAAACTCCCTGGGAGGAGTCCGTGGCGCTTCTCTCGCACACGGCGCCGAACCCACAAAGCATCCCTCGGCACACTGCGGATAAAGAGAGAAGAACGTCGGAATGTGGAACCTCTTCTTATGCATTTTTTTAAAAAGTGACACTTCTAGTCCTAGTTGGAAAGATTAACAGCTCCACATAAGCATCGGCTGCGATCACTGAACAGCGCACTTTCAAACCACTTCCAATGCACTTTCCAACTGGATTTTGCCAGTTTACACAGTAAAATCCAGTAGTAAAGTGCACTGAAAATGGATTGAAAGTGCGCTATTATTGTGTGTGTGTGTGGTCGCAACCATGGACTGGGATCTGTAAAAACCTGCACACAATTGCTTGCCACCCCTACACACACATCCCTCCTTTCCGGCACAATGACGTACGGTGTGCAGCTCTGAGCAAATCTCTGAGAGTACTTATGATTGTAAGATGTGATCAGCAGCACCCTGGGCTAATGGAGCTGTTCTAAAGGCATGCCAAACTAAATCCGGCAGAGCACTTTGTAAGCACTGAAAGGTTGTATGAAATCTTCCGAGCGAAGAAAGAGAGGAAACATTTGCATTCAGCACCAAACAGCAGATCTGCAGGACGCAACATTTTTTTTGCTCCCACTAATACCCAAAGTGCTCCTCAGAGAAGATATCCCAGGCTCCTCTGTGGTGTCTCAAAGGCTTCTGGGACATGAACTCCGTTTCAAGATCTCAGCCAGTAAACTGAGACTGACTGAACCCAGCTGTGGCATGACCTGGTTCCACAGCTTACGGAGCCCAGCTTCGGTATGCATCCTTCTAATCTCCCCCCTCCCCTCCAAAGATACCGCACTGACACCCCACCCATTTATCCCCGACCTCCCTGTTGCTTCTTCCTCCTGCTTTTCCCCCAGGCCTTGCCGACTCAATTGCACACGTCATTCGAAAACACAATGGCTCTCTCATTCAAACACTCGGGGCTGTGGAAACTGCCGTCAGCTTGAAGCTGTTATGGTGACCCCTCATAAGGTTTTAAGGCGGGAGACATTCAGAGGAAATTTGCCATTACCTGCCTCTGCATAGCGACCCGGGACTTCCTTGGTGGTCTCCCATCCAAGGCCTAACCAGGACCAAATCTGCTTAGTTTCTGAAATCGGGTGAGATCAGGCCAGCCTGGCCCAACCAGGTCAGGGAAGACAAACACAGGTGGTTTGCTATCGCCTACTTCCATGCAGCGACCCTAAACTTCCTTAGTGGTCTCCCATCTAAGAACCAGGGGGGCCAAACTCTGGCTTGGGAGGCACATGTGGCTCTTTTACACATACCGTGTGGCTTTTGAAGCCCCCACCACCCCATCAGCTGGCTTGGAGAATGCATTTAAAGTTGCTTTCTTTCCACCTCTCCCTCCCCTCATTTATTTTCCTTCCTTCCTTCCTTCCTTCCTTCCTTCCTTCCTTCCTTCCTTCCTTCCTTCCTTCCTTCCTTCCCTTCCTTCCTTCCTTGTCTTGCAGCTCTCAAACCTCCGCCATTCATGTCTTGTGGCTCTCTAACGTCTGATGTTCATTCTATGTGGCTCTTCCATTAAGCAAGCTTGGCCACCCCTGTAAGTACTAACCAGGGGTGACCTAGTTTAGCATCCTCGATCTAACAAGATTGGGCCAGCCTTTGTTAATCCAAGTCAGGGCTATTCAGACACTACAGCACACGACATACATACTTACATACTTATTCCTCTTGCAGAATCCAGTTTACTATAGCACAGGATTTGGGAGAGGGAATGCAGTGGTAGACAGTCCTCAACCTTTTCCGGTAAAATGTTAAAATACGCCATTGGACATATGCCTGAGCTTTTTCACACCTTCCCTACCTGCATTTTGCCTGCACTTGGGGGGGCATAGTTCAGTGGCAGAATCTGTGCTTTACATGCAACCCCACCCACCTCCCAAACAGATTGAAGAGGGTGGCTCAGTGACAGAGCATCACTTTGGTAAGCAGAAGGTCCCAGGTTCAATCCCCGCATCTCCAACTAAAAAGGGTCCAGGCAAAGAGGTGTGAAAAAGCTCAGCTTGAGACCCTGGAGAGCCGCTGCCAGTCTGAGTAGACAATACTGACTTGATGGACCCAGGGTCTGATTCCGTAGAAGGCAGCTTCATATGCTCATGTGTTCAGTCAAAAGGATGACAGGTAGCAGAGCAAGGATATAATAGAATCAAAGAGTTGGAAGGGGCCTCCAGGGTCATCTAGTCCAGCCCCCTGCACAATGCAGGAAATTCAAAGATACCTCCCACACACACACATACATCCCCGGTGACCCCTGCTCCATGCCCAGATGATGTCAGAAACCTTCAGGATCCCTTGCCAAACTGCCTTGGAGAAAAACTGCTGACTGACCCCAAAGTGGCAAACAGCACTTCCCTAGGCGCGTAAGAAAGCGCCACAAGAACTAAGCATCGATGCAACCCTTCCCGCCTTCGTTCTCATGAACTGCCGAAGTTCACAGAATCAACATGGCCGTCAGACGACCATCTAGCCTCTAGGAAGGAGAGCCCACCACCTCCCGAGGAAGCCTGTTCCACTGAGGAACTGCTCTGTCAAGAAGTCCTTCCTAATATTTAGCTGGAAACTCTTTTGATTTAATTTCAACCCATTGGTTGTGGTCCAATGGGGCAACAGAAAACAATTCTGCACCATCCTCTACAGGACAGCCCTTTGAGTACTTGAAGATGGTAATCCTATCACCTCTCAGCCGCCTTCTCTCCAGGCTAAACATGCCCAGCTCCTTCAACCTTTCTGCACAGGACTTGGTCTCCAGACCCCTCACCATCTTTGTTCCCAAATATCCCCCGACTGGAGTCTTGGAGAGCAGATGTCAGTCAGAATAGACAAGACATAGCAAGATGAACCAACAGCCTGACTCTATATTGCTCGAACAGGTTTATATAGTCTGTGTCTGCACTGTTGGCCTGGGGGAGACCATAGCTCAACTAGAACAGCATACACTCTTCGCATGCAGAAGGTCCCAGGTTCAATCCCCAGCATCTCCAGATAAAGAAGAAGAAGAGAAGAGATTGGATTTATACCCCGCCCTTCACTACCTGAAGGTGTCTCAGAGCAACTTACAACCTCCTTTCCTTTCCTCTCCCCACAATGGACACCCTGTAAAGCAGGTGAGGCTGAGAGAGCTCTTTTGAGAACGGCCTTTGAGAAAGCAGCTCCTTCAAGAACTTGTGATTGACTCAAGGCCATTCCAGCAGCTGCACGTGGAGGAGTGAGAAATTGAACCCGGTTCTCCCAGATTAAGAGTCCGAGCACTTAACCACTACACCAAACTGGCTCTCAAGTTACCTGGTGATGGCAGAGCCCCCGCTCTGCCAGTTTGGTGCAATGTTTAAGTGTGCAGACTCTTATCTGGGAGAACCGGATTTGATTCTCCACTCATCCACAGGCAGCTGCTGGAATGGCCTTGGGTCAGCCAGAGCTCTCGCAAGAGTTGTCCTTGAAAGGGCAGCTTCTGGGAGAGCTCTCTCAGCTCCACCCACCTCACAGGGTATGTGTTGTGGGGGAAGAAGATATAGGAGATTGTAAGCTGCTTTGAGAAGGGTGGGGTATAAATCTATGGTCTTCTTCTTCGTCTGGAGCCCTTCAGCTCTGGGTTAAGAGGCTCTGCCACAATATCTCTGTCCTGCCCATAAATGTGAGTTGAACAGCCCCTAGCACTCGGCCACATCCACAAGAAATATTAAAGGTCCACCGGCACTATCTCTTCCCACATACCCACCCTTACGAGGCATACTGTTCCCTTGGTATGTTTTCCCTTGGTTCAAGAACAAACACATACTGCCTCTCTCCCGTACACACCCAAGGCAGTTAATGACGAGATAAACAGAAGCCAAACACGTTAAAGCGCCCTTCGATAATCAATGAACAGCTCAATTAGCATCCCAAGAAGGCCCCCAGCCAACACTGTTTGATCAAACCCATCAAAAAACCAGCCCGAATCGCAAACACCTTCCTCCTCCCAAATCGGGCGGCCAACCAACCGCAAAGATAGCGGCCTCACAGGATTTGGGAGGCTGTCAGATTTCGGGCGTGTGCAAAAGTCAGAACATGCAGCAGGTTATGAGCATTTTGGGAAAGGGAAGCGCAGCAGGAGGCATCTCTCTTCTCTCTCTCTGCGCTCCAATGATGCAGCCGACATGCGCCGACGGTCCCGGCTGAACAGCGATTGTCCCTGTTTCCCTGTCCCCTCATTTTTGCCTTTTCCAGGTTGCCTTCTCCAAATTTTGTTAATGCAAATTGGTGGAGTTCTCTGCATTCAGCTTCCTCCCTGAGGTCTTTAAAAGTTAAAACTCAGAGCAGGGGATGGACGCACCTCCTCTTCAGCTGCTCTTTGTGTTGATGCATGCGCATGAGCGCTCAGGCACCACAGAGCACACAACCTGCTCTCTCTCAGAACATCAGAGAAGCCACGTTGGATCAGGCCAATGGCCCACATCCAGTCCAACGCTCTGTGTCACACAGTGGCCACAAAAAACCAGGTGCCCTCAGGAGGTCCATCAGTGGAGCCAGGACACTAGAAGTCCTCCCACTGTTGCCCCTCCCAAGCACCAAGATTACAGAGCATCACTGCCCCAGACATAGGAACGTAAGAGAAGCCATGCTGGATCAGGCCAATGGCCCATCCACTCCAACACTCTGTGTCTCACAGTGGCCAAAAGAAACCAGGTGCCATCAGGAGGTCCATCAGTGGAGCCAGGACACTAGTAGCCCTCCCATTCTTGCCCCCCCCCCAAGCACCAAGAATACAGAGCATCCCTGCCCCAGACAGAATGCTCCTTCCATCTGTACCTTCTGGCTAACAACCACTGATGGATCCCTGTTCCATAGAAGAAAATAAGAGAAGCCATGTTGGATTAGGCCAATGGCCCATGCAGTCCAACACTCTGTGTCACATAAGAACATCAGGGAAGCCATGTTGGATCAGGCCAATGGCCCATGCAGTCCAGCACTCTGTGTCACATAAGAACATAAGAGAAGCCATGTTGGATCAGGCCAATGGCCCATCCAGTCCAACACTCTGTGTCACATAAGAGAAGCCATGTTGGATCAGGCCAATTGCCCATCCACTCCAACACTCTGGGTCACATAAGAACATAAGAGAAGCCATGTTGGATCAGGCCAATGGCCCATCCAGTCCAACACTCTGGGTCACATAACATAAGAGAAGCCATGTTGGATCAGGCCAATGGCCCATCCAGTCCAACACTCTGTGTCACATAAGAACATAAGAGAAGCCATGTTGGATCAGGCCAATGGCCCATCCAGTCCAACACTCTGGGTCACATAACATAAGAGAAGCCATGTTGGATCAGGCCAATGGCCCATCCAGTCCAACACTCTGGGTCACACAAGAACATAAGAGAAGCCATGTTGGATCAGGCCAATGGCCCATCCACTCCAACACTCTGGGTCACATAAGAACATAAGAGAAGCCATGTTGGATCAGGCCAATGGCCCATCCAGTCCAACACTCTGGGTCACATAACATAAGAGAAGCCATGTTGGATCAGGCCAATGGCCCATCCAGTCCAACACTCTGGGTCACACAAGAACATAAGAGAAGCCATGTTGGATCAGGCCACAGTGGCCAAAAGAAACCAGGTGCCATCAGGAGGTCCATCAGTGGAGCCAGGACACTGTAAGTCCTCCCACTGTTGCCCCTCCCAAGCACCAAGATTACAGAGCATCTCTCTCTCTCTCTCTCTCTGCAGCTGCTGATGTCTATTTCGAACTGCTGAAAATGCACTGAGGGGTATTTATGTTTTTTTGAAATATATCTTTAGCCTGGAAAACAAACACCCTCTTGGTTTGTTCAAAACAACAGGGAGAGGCAGCTGCTGACTTAATGAGGAAACGTGCGCACCCGTGTAATGTGCTGTCAAGTCACTACCGATTTGTGGCAACCCCAGCAAGGGACTTTTGAGGCAAGCAAGAAGCAGGGGGGGGGGATGCGGCTTGCCGTTGCCTCCCCCTGCAAAGACCTCCTTGGTGGTCTGCCCCTTCTAATCTGAGAGGGCGGGAGGTCTGTGGCTCGGGGAGGGGCTGTGGCTCAGTGGAAGAACCTCTGCTTGGCACGCAGAAAGTCCCAGGTTCAACCCCCAGCATCTCCAGTTAAAAGGACCAGGCAGGAGGTGATGGGAAAAACCTCTGCCTGAGACCCTGGAGAGCCGCTGCCAGTCTGACTGGACAAGACAGGTCTTAATGGGCCGATAATCTGATTCAGTATATGGTAGTTTCATGTGTGTGTCTGACAAGATCGGCCCATGCCCTGCTGCCGTCCTTCCCACGAGGAGATGCAGAAAAGAGTCTTTAGCAATGGGCAGTTAACATAAGAGACACCCAGTGGTCCATCCCGTCCAGCATCTGGTATCATAAGGTGGCCAACCAGTTGCCCCGAAGATCTCCAAAGCTCCATGATGCCACTCCACTCAAAGTTGTCAGATGAAATACATGCAGCAGGATGCAACAGTTGATAATGTTAAATACAAAACGCAGAGCTGGCAGTTACTCCTAAGGGTCATCTAGTCCAGCCCCCTGGGAAAGGAAAGGTCTCCTGTGCAAGCACCAGTCTTTTCCGACTCTGGGGTGACGTTGCTTTCACAACGTTTTCACGGCAGACTTTTTACGGGGTGGTTTGCCATTGCCTTCCCCAGTCATCTATACTTCCCCCCCAGCAAGCTGGGGACTCTTTTTACCGACCTCAGAAGGATGGAAGGCTGAGTCAACCTGGAGCCAGCTACCTGAACCCAGCTTCTGCCAGGATCGAACTCAGGCCGCGAGCGGAGCTTAGGACGGCAGTACCGCAGCCTTAACACTCTGCGCCATGGGGCTCCTGAACCATGCCCCCTGAACCATGCAGAAAGTTCACCGATACCGTTCCCCCAGTGACCCTTGCTCTATGCTCAGAGGAAGGCTTAAGAACCTCCATGATCCTGGGCCAATCTGACCCGGGGAGGAAAATTCCTTCCTGACCCCAAAATGGCAACTGGCATCTCCCTGGGCTAGGGATGTCAGCCTTCAGGTGGGCGGTGGGGAACCCCCAGAATTCCAGCTCATCTCCTGGCTGCAGAGATCAGTTCCCTTGGAGAAATTGGCAGCTTTGGAGGGTGGGCTCTGTCGGACTGCACCCCACTGAGGTCCCTGCTCTCCTCAGGCTCAAATCCAGAATCTCCAGGTTTTCCAACGTGGACCTGGCAACCTTATCTCTCGCATCCTCCTTCAGTGGCCGGGGGGACCTAGTGACCCTACCCTGGGCATCTAAGAAAGGGCCACGAGAGCCAAGCACTGGCTCATCCCTTCCTGCCCTCCCTCTAACGATCTTCCTAAATTCACAGAATCGGCATTGCTGTCAGATGGACATCTAAAGGTAAAGGTTCGTCCCCTGTGCAAGCACCAGTCGTTTCCGACTCTGGGATGACTTCACATCACAACATTTTCTTGGCGGACTTTTTAAGGGGTGGTTTGCCATTGCATTCCCCAGTCATCTACACTTGACCCCCAAGCAAGCCGGGCACTCGTTTTGGCGACCTCAGAAGGATGGAAGGCTGAGTCAACCTGGAGCCAGTTACCTGAACCCAGCTTCTGCCAGGATCGACCTCAGGCCACGAGCAGAGCTTGGACTGCAGGTCTGCAGCTGACCACTGTGCGCCATGGGGCTCCTGATGGCCATCTAAAAAAAGGTAAAGGTAGTCCCCTGGAGTTCTCTCTGGGTGTCATGGGTGCTGGGGACCCTTCAGAGGAAGTTGAGTCTGATGAGGAAACTGTGCCCCTGCCACCTGCACCAGTGCCCCTGCCTCCTGCTGGAGAAGATCCCAGCCCCCCTGCCTCGCCCTCTCGGGTGGCTCGTGTGCGTGACCGCCTCCGGCAGGACCTCAGGGATCGGAGGAGGGCGGCACGCTCACAAGCAAGACGCTCCCTGAGCCCTGAGTTCTGGCCCTTCTAAGAGCAAGGATGCTTGAGTGGTAACA
The DNA here is from genome assembly GCF_032191835.1 of Heteronotia binoei. Classification (NCBI taxonomy): domain Eukaryota; kingdom Metazoa; phylum Chordata; class Lepidosauria; order Squamata; family Gekkonidae; genus Heteronotia; species Heteronotia binoei. Next base: position 8,640,029 of record NC_083240.1, on the reverse strand, counting down.
GGATCCTGGCTGCCTCCCTGAGCCAGCAATTAGCCCAAACGGGCAACAGCCAGCAGAGGGCTATATAGCTGTGGGCTTTGGGAGGAAGCTTTGTGGAAGCAACTAGTCATCTCCCTGACATTCTAGCATCCACTCCGGCTTGACTTTGGTTCCTGACTCCCTGACTTTGGCTTTGGACTTCTGGACTCCCTGACCTCGGCTTCTGGACCTCAGACCTGCGATACTTCTACAGTGATTTGGATTTGGCGCCTCGGACCCTCCTGCTTACTGGCTACAGACCTCGGACTGCCTCTGGACTTTGCCTGACCCGGCCCCAGCCGTGACAGATTGCTTCCACCGACAAACACCCACTCCACAGGATGGATGCTGAAGCAAGTGAAACCACAGAACTACTGGCTGCGCTCCAAGCCCAGGTACAGCAGCTAACACAGGCAGTAGTGCACTTGCAGCAACAACCTGCGGCCAGTGCTCCAGCCAAGTGCCCAGTTCCCCCACCTGACAGATTTGGGGGTGCCGTGGAAGAATTTCCTGCCTTCCTAGCACAGTGTCGGCTGTACTTTGAACTGAGAGCACGGGACTTCCTCAATGACAAAACCAAGGTGTGTTTCGTCATCAGTCTGTTAAAGGGGCAGGCGGCCAAATGGGCCACACCCTTGCTGGTCGCGTCCTCTCCCCTACTGACTGATTACCAGGGGTTTGAGGCCCACCTGTCTGCTGCTTTCTCAAACCCAGTCCAAGCAGCCACAGCCAACCGGAAGATCAGGGCACTGAAACAAGGCAACTCCTCGGTGGCTCAATATGCCACTGAATTCAAGCTCCTGACCCAGGACTTGGCGTGGAATGAGGCTGCCCAGATGGACCAGTTTACTGAGGGGTTGGCAGAGGAGGTCCTGGATGAACTGGCCAGGGTGGAGCAGCCACCCACGCTCCAAGAACTTATCACCCTCTGCCTCCGCATCGACGGCCGCCTGGAAAGTCGCCGCCAAGCCAAGACCAGAGGGCGCCAGCTCCCTGCGCCGTGCTACCTGGCTCCTCGCCTGTCCCCAGCTAGTACCAGCACCAAGGATGAGCCTATGCAGCTTGGAGCTGCTCGACCCCGCCTGACCCCAGAGGAAAAGACCAGACGCCGCACGCAGAATCTGTGCCTCTACTGCGGCACGGCAGGCCACTATGCCTCTGGCTGCCCTGCTAAGCATCGGATACCTGGACCTTCGCTGCCACCGCCGCCAAAAGGGCAGCCCCAGGCGTAAGTGGACCCCCCAGCCTGGGGCGACTAGCTGGGTCCTCCGAACAGCGGGCTGATACCCCAGGGCCATTCCTGCTACCAGTCAAACTCCGTCTGCCTGACGAACGCTGGCTGTTCGTGTATGCCATGCTGGACTCGGGAGCGGCCCACTGTTTTATAGATGCCGCCTTTGTGAAGCAGCACCAGATCCCTGTGCAGACAAAAGGGATTCCGTTGCTGGTGGAGGCTATTGACGGGCGCCTCCTCCGTTCTGGCCCCGTCACCCAGGAGACCTGTCCCATCACCTTCCACGTCCAGCAGCACCAAGAACAGCTGCGGTTTGATGTCGCCCGCATGCCTCGCTTCCCGCTGATTCTAGGCCTTTCCTGGCTGAAGCTGCACAACCCCATCGTGGACTGGGCCCAGCAGGAACTACGCTTCCGAGACCCATGCCCCCATCTGACTCCTCCCACCACTCTAGCAGCTGGCATCCCGAGTGGTGGTCCTCAGCTCCCTCAGAAGTATGTGGACTTTGCTGATGTCTTTGAAGAGACAGGAGCTGATCAGCTTCCCCCTCACCGGCCCTACGACTGTGCCATTGATTTGGTACCTGGGGCACCACTCCCGGTGGGGCGTCTGTACCCAATGTCGGAGCCGGAGTTGGCAGCTCTGCGAGACTTCCTGGACAAGAACCTGAAACGCGGATTCATCCGACCCTCAACCTCTCCCCTATCTACTCCAGTGCTCTTCGTGAAGAAGAAAAGTGGGGAGCTCCGGCTGTGCAATGACTACCGGGCCCTGAACAAGATCACCATCCGCGACCGGTACCCTCTACCACTGATCCCTGAACTCTTGGATCGCCTAAAGGGGGCCCAAATCTACACCAAGCTGGACCTCCGTGGAGCGTACAATTTGGTGCGCATACGGCCCGGAGACGAATGGAAGACCGCGTTTGGGACCCGATACGGGCAGTACGAGCACCTGGTAATGCCCTTCGGACTGACCAACGCCCCCGCTGTCTTCCAGAGGTTCATGAATGACATATTCCGGGACCTGCTCGACCGCTTCGCGATCATATACCTGGATGACATCCTAATTTACTCCCGCAATCCTGCCCAGCACGCCGAGCACGTCCGCCAGGTCCTGCAGCGCCTACGAGCCCATGGTCTCTACGCCAAGCTGGAGAAGTGCGACTTCGACCTGCGCTCCGTCGAGTTCCTTGGGCACATTGTGTCACCGCAGGGGATCCTCATGGACCCGAAAAAAGTAGAAGCGGTCCTGACCTGGCAGGCTCCTCAGAATCGCAAAGACCTGCAGCGGTTCCTCGGTTTTGCCAACTACTATCGGCAATTCATCCCGGCCTACGCATCCCTGACCACACCCCTGACTCAACTACTCCGCCCCAAAGAACCCTTCCACTGGTCCCCAGAGGCCGATAACGCCTTCTCCACCCTGAAGACTCGCTTTGCCACCGGGCCACTCCTGAGATACCCCGACCCCCAGCTTCCCTTTACGGTGGAAGCTGATGCCTCCAACGTGGCCCTGGGAGCAGTGCTGTCCCAGCGCGAGGAGCCATCCCAGCCACTCCAGCCCTGCGCCTATTACTCGCGGCAGCTCACTGCTGCAGAGAGGAACTATACCATCTGGGAGAGGGAGTTGCTCGCGATCAAGGCGGCGTTTGAGGTTTGGCGACATTACCTCGAAGGGGCTCGCCACCCTGTTCAAGTGCTCACCGATCACCGGAACTTGGAACACCTCCAGACCACCCGCCGTCTCAACCAGCGCCAGATCCGGTGGTCCCTATTCTTCTCTCGCTTCGACTTCCGGATCTCCTACATCCCCCATACCCAGAACCGGAAAGCAGACGCGCTCTCCCGGAAACCGGAATACGCCCCTGCCTCAACTGAGACCGCGCCCGCTGCTCCAATCCTGCCGCCCTCAGTATTTGCAGCCACCTCCACTTCACCAGCACTCGTGGAGGACGTTCGGGCTAGCCAGGCCAATGATCCCTGGGTCCAGCAACACCTCCAGGCTCTCCAAGATGACCCAACAGGGGAGTTCACGACTCGAGGCGGCCTCTTGCTACATCGCGAACGCCTCTATGTGCCGCCCGGGCCCTTGCGGGCAGAAGTGCTACGCCTGACCCACGACTCGTTACCCGCCGGGCACTTTGGACAGCATAAGACCACCCACTTGCTGACAAGGGAATTCTGGTGGCCACGAGTTCGCGCTGATGTTGCCCGCTATGTCAGCTCCTGTGACGTCTGCCGACGGGCCAAAGACATCCTAGCCAAACCCTCAGGGTTGCTGCAGCCCTTGCCCACATCTTCAGGACCCTGGGATACCATCTCGATGGACTTCATCACGGAACTTCCACGCTCCAAGGGTCAGACTTGTATCTGGGTGGTCGTCGACCTATTTACCAAGATGGCCCACTTCGTTCCGTGCCCGAAACTCCCCACAGCTCAGGAGACGGCCCAGCTTTACCTGCAACACATCTTTCGTCTGCATGGACTCCCAGCCCATCTGATCTCCGATCGGGGCCCTCAGTTCTCCTCTCGGTTCTGGCAAGCCCTCCATTCCAGCCTGGGTACTCGAGTGCACCTGTCCTCAGCCTACCACCCACAGACAGATGGCCAGACAGAGCGCACCAATGCCACGCTAGAGCAATATCTCCGCTGTTACACCTGTTACCAGCAGGATGACTGGACCACTCTATTGCCCCTAGCGGAGTTTGCATACAACAACGCGGTCCATTCATCCACCCAAATGACCCCGTTTGCTGCAACCTACGGGTACCACCCTCGGTTCTTCCCAGCGATCCTACCACCCACGAATGTCCCCGCCGTCGATGCCTACCTGCAAGAACTCCGTGCCAGCCAAGACTTGCTCCGAGAGCAGCTACAGCAAGCCAAGGAGGCATATAAACGGGCTGCGGACCGAAAGAGGCAAGAAGGCCCTCCAGTGCAGCCGGGGGATCAGGTGTGGCTCTCAACTCGCTACCTGCGCCGGCCTGGTCGGTCTCACAAGCTGGATGCACGGTTCATTGGACCCTACCCCGTCGTTGAACAAATAAACCCCGTCGCCTTCAGGCTCCAGTTGCCACCCCACCTCCGCATTCACCCCGTGTTTCATCGCTCCCTCCTTGTTCCGGCTGCACCCCCTGACCCAGCTCGGACTCCTTCCCCACCGCCGCCACCACCAGTGTTGGTGGATGACGAGGAAGAATATGAGGTGCGCCAGATCCTGGACTCCCGGTACCATCGTGGAGGCCTCCAGTACCTGGTGGACTGGGAGGGATACGGCCCAGAAGACCGGTCTTGGGAGCCCGAGGACAATCTTCATGCCCCGGACTTGGTGCACCAGTTCCATAACGACCACCCCGACCTTCCGGGTCCCTCGACGGAGGGGGGCCCGGGGGGGGGGATAGTGTCATGGGTGCTGGGGACCCTTCAGAGGAAGTTGAGTCTGATGAGGAAACTGTGCCCCTGCCACCTGCACCAGTGCCCCTGCCTCCTGCTGGAGAAGATCCCAGCCCCCCTGCCTCGCCCTCTCGGGTGGCTCGTGTGCGTGACCGCCTCCGGCAGGACCTCAGGGATCGGAGGAGGGCGGCACGCTCACAAGCAAGACGCTCCCTGAGCCCTGAGTTCTGAGAGGATTCTGGCCCTTCTAAGAGCAAGGATGCTTGAGTGGTAACAGGATCCTGGCTGCCTCCCTGAGCCAGCAATTAGCCCAAACGGGCAACAGCCAGCAGAGGGCTATATAGCTGTGGGCTTTGGGAGGAAGCTTTGTGGAAGCAACTAGTCATCTCCCTGACATTCTAGCATCCTCTCCGGCTTGACTTTGGTTCCTGACTCCCTGACTTTGGCTTTGGACTTCTGGACTCCCTGACCTCGGCTTCTGGACCTCAGACCTGCGATACTTCTACAGTGATTTGGATTTGGCGCCTCGGACCCTCCTGCTTACTGGCTACAGACCTCGGACTGCCTCTGGACTTTGCCTGACCCGGCCCCAGCCGTGACACTGGGTCAAATTGAGAAGAAGGTGGTAGGCGGGTAATTTATATTTATATCTACTCAGGAAGGTTGGGGTAGGGCTGAGTCATTATCTTGTGGGAGCTATCTAGGCTGTTGGAAATTCCAGAATCTCCAGCTTCTTCTCAATTTGACCCAGAGAGAACTCCAGTTTTCTGGGTTATGCCTCTGAGGATGCCAGTCACAGTTGATGGCGAAACGTCAGGTCTCACAATGCCAAGGCCACAGCCACACAGCCCAGGAAATCTACAACAACCAATCTTCTTAATGTTTAACCCAAAAATACATTTAGATTTTACCAGGGCTTCTTTTGTAGAAAAAGCCCAGCAGGAACTTATTTGCACATTAGGCCATACCCCCTAATGTCACCATTGTTTCACACAGGGTTGTTGTTTTTTTATAGAAAAAGCTCAACAGGTACTCATTCGCATATTAGGCCACACCCCCTGACACCAAGCCAGCAGGAGCTGCGTTTCGGTGCGTTCCTACTCAAAAAAAGCCCTGGATTTTACGAATTGTATTGCACTTTGGGTTCTTTTAAGGATTTCAGCTATGGAATCAGATTCTGCCAGCTGGCTTTTATTCTAAACCGACAAACAAAAAAACCCCTCAGGACACCAGCCTTTGCAGTTGAAAGGACATGTTTGGAAGGGTATCGGCAACACCTGCTGGAATCTCCGGGGCTGACGTTACTGGCTCAGATTCTCCATTGCTACTGTAGCATGAAGCATTTTTGCTTTCTAGCTCCAGCCCAGCAGGTGTCTTTTCATCTCTGGATTAAGCCATGATCATTCCACAGTCCTCAGTTTTTCCTAGCTTGGAACCCACCTTGAACCCACAGGGGGCAGCAAAGAAGGAGGAGATTGGATTTATACCCCACTCTTCACTCGGAGTCTCAGAGAGGCATAAAATAGCCTTCCTTTCCTTTTCCCACAACAGACACCCTGTCTGGTAGGTGGGGCTGAGAGAGCTCTGACAGAAACTGCTCTTGAGAGAACAGCTCCGAGAGAGTTATGACCCACCCAAGGTCACTCCAGCAGCTGCAAGTGGAGGAGTGGGAAATCAAACTCAGTTCTCCCAGATAAGAGTCTGCACACTTAACTACTACACCAAACTGGCTCTCAAGCAGGTGACAGGAAGCTGCAGGACAATACAGTCATGTGACAGGAAGAGGGGACACCTGAGGCTTGACTTTGCCTGAGGAGGGGGTGCTGATGAGGCTGGGGAAAGAGAGAGAAGGTGAGGGAGAGCTTTTATGGGGAGAGGTGAGTCTGTGAACCTGCCTGACCCCAAAAGGACCCCTCTTCTCCACCACTGAGTGACCCTGAAGCTCCTCTCAGTTGCGTGAACGAAGAGAGGCAGGCAATGTGGTGCCCCTTCTCTCTTTACACAGCCACAGTCCCTCCCAAAAACATCTACGTTGTGCGCAGCCCCGACAGGTGGAACCCACGGATTAGATTAAACCTCCCTGTTCAGCAGCAGTCTACCCTCAAATGACGACTGCTGACGACACCACTGGGGACTCAGTACAGCTTACATGGTTTGCCCTCTCCTCCCCTCACAGCAACCTTGCAAGGTAGGTTAGGCTGAGAGTACGTGATTGGCCCAAGGTTGCTCAGCAAGCTTTCATGGCAGAGCGAGGATTCAAACCTGGGTCACCCAGGCTCTAGCCTGAGGCGTTAACCACTACACCACGCTGGCTGTCAAGGAAAAAGAAAAAAGCTGTAAGTCTTTGCAACAGCTGGACGTTTCCGACCCTTTTAAAGAAACGAGGCCCTCCTTACTTTTTCTTGCCTGCAGCGCAACCCTCCGAATTCCACTCCTTTCTGAGGGTTCCCCCTCTTCCTCCCCACCTCGTCCATTGAATAGGAGGTGCAGCTGCATAACAATCCCTGGATTAGGAGAGCGGGCAGCCAGCCAGCCACCAGGGGCTTTGCCACGCCCCCAGCAGCTCTCATTAACCCCTGGAGAAGCCCACGCCACCCTTTCTCCACTTCTTATGTGATTTTGGGTGGTGAGTGGCTTGCTGACTTTTTGACTGGGGTGGGGTGGCCCAGGAGAGCCCCAGGCAAGGGAGGTCTGCTTGGGCTCTCTAGCCAGCAGAAGTAGGCCTCACTTGCCCGAGACTCTCCTTTCTTGCATTGGGTTGCTTTTGGCTGGGGGGGGCATATGCTAATGAGCTATTTTTCTCCAAAATGACCCCCGCTCATGTGTGAACCTTTAAGGCCGGAAGCCGCAAACCTCTCACCCAGGTGTAACACCAATGGCTTCATCCTCTCTCTCTCTCACTCTCTCACACAAAACACACACACCCCAATTACAACTTGCCAAGAGGTTTCCATGAGCAAACTTGGTCGGAACAAACAGGGGGGGAGGAGAGAATGGAAAGGGGGGGGGGAATCAACTTCCTAACAAGAGAGACGCAAATCTCTTTGTCATGCATGCTAATCAGAGTTGCCTGCACAGAGCCGTTTCCCATCTAACTTGCAAATGAAGCAGAGGTGCTGGCTGTTCTTTTACCCATTTTTTTTTTTCAAAGTGTGTGTGTGAGGGGGGGGGGGACACACAAGGCGCTGCTGTGAAAAACACACAGAAGGATGCAATTTTTTTCTGCCGAGTCAAAACACACAGCGCCGTCCCTCGAAGAGCGCGTTGGCCTCAGATCTCAGACGCCGGGACTCCCAGTCCTTTGTCCAGCCATGCATAGCCTCAGGCGCCTTGCTCTCAGCTGTGAGGATTTGTCCTTTCTGTTGGTTTGATCCCACGCTTCTTCTTCACGAGCCCCATCTCCATCCCCCATACCAGATATCAGTGCTTCGGAAGGAGCAGAAAATACAGAATTGCCTTGTGCAAAGTCAGCCTACTGGTCCAGCCACCTCAGTACTGTTTAATCTGACTTTCCGAAGGCAGCTTTCCCCACAACACCGGCTGTCTAAGATATCCTTTTCACAGGAGACGGCGACGATTTGGTGACTAAAGGGAACCTCCACGTTCAGGGGCAGTCAACCTCTGAATCCCTGGGCCACCCCAGGAGGCAAGAGCAGGAAAAAGCTTCACCCCCTCTGTGCTTTGTTGTTGGACCTCTAAAGGAACTGGTTGGCCCCTGTGTGAGACAGGATGCTGGACTAGATGGACCACTGGTCTGATTCACCAGGGCTCTTGTGATGTTCTAATGAAGGCTTCAGCTTCTATGCCCTGTTGTTGGCCCTCCAGAGGAACTGGTTGGCCACTGTGTGAGAAGAAGAAGAAGAATTGCAGATTTATACCCCGCCCTTTTCTCTGAATCAGAGACTCAGAGCTGCTTACAATCTTCTTTATCAGGGGTGGTCAACGGTAGCTCTCCAGATGTTTTTTGCCTACAACTCCCATCAGCCCCAGCCAGCATGGCCACCCCTGTCCTATATCTTCTCCCCCAACAACAGACACCCTGTGAGGTGGGTGGGGCTGAGATGGCTCCCACAGCAGCTGACCTTTCAAGGACAACCTCTGCCAGAGCTATGGCTGACCCAAGGCCATTCCAGCAGCTGCAAGTGGAGGAGTGGGGAATCAAACCCGGTTCTCCCAGATAAGAGTCCGCGCACTTCACCACTACACCAAACTGGCTCTCTAGAGACAGGATGCTGGACTAGATGGACCACTGCTCTGACTCAAAAGGTCTCTTCTACTGTTCTTAGGACTAAACCTGGGATCTTCTGCATGCAAAACAGGAAGAGAGAGAGTTGACCTTTATTGGCATTAATATAAAAATACAGTATACTTAAGAACCAACAGTAAGATTATAAATAATAAAACCTTAAAAGACCAAAAAAAAGTTGAATAGCATAAGATAGCTGTGGGCTATACATGAGTGAAAGCCTCTCTGGACTGAATCGCAGCCTGTAGGAAGCAAGCAACATAAGTAGTAACAAAGCTATGTTTCCCATGGAGTAAACAGCGGACCTTGGCATTGTCGGAAAGGCCTTGATGGTCGGAGAGCAGTGCATCTAGGTATCTTACTCGTAGGCTGCTATAGATAGAGCAGTCCAGAAGAACATGAGAAACCGTTTCGATGACTCCTTGACTACAAGGGCATCGTCTAAGATTGAGGGGGATTCTATGGTATCTGCCGAGAAGGATGGCCGATGGTAATGCATTGAATCTAGCCAGCATGAATGCCCTTCGTTGGTGAGGATCAGTTAAAAAGAGGAAATAGGGAGCTAGAAGCCCAGGAGTCTGGGATAAACCCAGGTGACTTGGGGAGCAAGATTTCCGAGCTGCCTCAGTCAGACGTTGCAACTACGTTTGATGGATTGAAATACCGCAGAAGCAGAAGATAAATAAAATGCACCCAAGGAAATTCCTATGGATGTGATTTTCTTTTGGATCAGGGTCAACCATTTTGATGCATAATGCAAAACAGGAATATGTCCCTCCCTGTCAAATAGGGATGTCTCTGCACCATCCTGTCCCTGCTAAATACAGATTTTCTAGGCAGGACTACGGTTGGCCCAACGAATACTATGATCTGCTCTCAAGTGGTCAGAATCGCCAGGTCTTTTTGAGGCTCGGAACCTAAACCTCAGTGGGGTGGAGTCAAGGAGCTCAAAGGTGGAGCATAACAGGGCATCGATTGATGCTGGCTTTTGTTAAAAGCAATAACAACGTGATTGTCTAGCAATGTTCCCTCTAAGCTGAGTTAGCGTGTCTCTTTGGCCCTTACTTGCCTTCTGTTTCACCTTATATAGGACCTCTCTTCTTTTCTCTCTTCCCCAGACTTGGAGCTGCAGCAGGTTAACTCTTTTTGAAATTAATCTGTTCACAATTAAGTTCAATGTCTTTACAGGAATATGTCGTGTAAGATGTCCTTCTCTTTCTGTAAGTGAAATTTCTTTCTCTTGTTACCACTGGAGTTAGATGAGGGTTGCCAAGTCTTCCGCAGCCTCCAGCCATAGAGTTTCCCTCCCAAATTGCTAGAGCGTTCAGGGGAAACCACAGAGTTTCTCCGGAAGCTCCTAGAGCGGCCGGCGCACGACGTCACCAGTGCGATGACATCACCTGTGAGTGACATCATCGCCTCGGCAACATCGGGTGGGGATCTCCCTGCTGGCCCACTGCGGGTCGGTGGGTTGGGGACCTCCAGGGCGGGAGAACCCAAGTCCCTCCTGGGAGTTTAGCAGCCCTAAGTTAGATCGTCTCTGCAATTTGTTTGAACAGCATTTTCTCCTCGGTGGGGAAATGTGGAAGTCAGGGATACCTTGAAAAGCTTCTATGCTTCCAAGGTGTAATGGAACATGCGGAAGACCTTTGTATCTCAAGGAGACACGGGTGGTGATCTACTCATTCCAAAACTGTGTATGGCAGCATTAAGCTACGAAAGGGTTAATGCCCTTAACAGAGGATGTTTGCTTCAACTGCTGCGGAGCCCTGTAAATCAGTCCCAGCTGAGAGGGATAAGGGTAAGGGCAGGGTTCTGTTGGCAGAAAAAGCCCAGCAGGAACTCATTTGCATATTAAGCCACACCCCCTGACAGCACCATTGTTTCACATAGGGCTTTTCTGGTGGGGAACCCCCAGAAGGAACTCATTTGCATATTAAGCCACATCCCCTGATAGCACCATTGTTTCACATAGAGCTTTTGGGTAGGAAAAAACCCAGCAGTAACTAATTTGCATATCAGGCCACACCCCCTGGGGCCATTCCTGTGCGTTCCTGCTAAAAAAAAAAGCCCTGGGTAAGGGTATGTTAAATTAAGCCTGAGGGAGCTGGATATTGCAGTGCTGCTCTGCGAAGACGCTGCTGTTTGATGAACAGACGGTTGCGGTGAAGACAGAGTCCCCATCCACAGCAACCAGCCTTCTTGGGAAGTATACCTGATCACAACACCTGATCCCCTCGTCTGATGAAGTGGTGCTTAGAGAGGACACGAAAGTTGACGACGCTCTCAAGAAAACTGGGTTGGTCTCAAAGGTGCCACTTGACTCCTGCTTTGTTCAGACCAACACGGCTGCCCTCTTGGGTCTCTCTTCTTGGGAAGTATCTTTGGAACTGAAACTTTGATTTCATGTTGTAACCTTTAGGAATATTGTTTTGATACGGGATTGACCCACTGCTGAGGACTATATGCGTGGGTAGCCTTGCTGTTATTCTTGAGTTAGTGAATTAAACGGCTTTCTGTTTGCAAACTTGCCAGCATTCTGCCTCAGCTGCGCTTCTGAACAGCAGTCATTGGCTGGGGTCCCCCTCCCTCCCCGGACAGGAGATTCTGGGCAGGTGCTACACTGCCTCAGATGGGATCCTGAAGGAATATTGTGATGGATTTTTATGACAAACTGCTCTGGGAAACAATCTGACCACCACCCCCCCCCCAATGAAGAAGAAGACTGCAGATTTATACTCTGCCCTTCTCTCTGAATCACAGTCTCAGAGTGGCTTACAATCTCCTTTATCTCCTTCCCTCACAACAGACACCCTGTGAGGTGGATGGGGCTGACAGAGCTTTCACAGAAGCTCTGCCCTTTCAAGGACAGAGTCTCAGAGTTGCTCACAATCTCCTTTACCTTCCCCGCCCCTCACAACAGACACCCTGTGAGGTAGATGAAGATATTGGATGAAGATGAAGATATTGGATTTATATCTCTAGCCGCCCTGAGCCCGCTTCGGTGGGGTAGGGCGGGATATAAATCGAATGAAATAAAATAAATAATAATAATAATAAATAGATGAAGATATTGGATTTATATCCCGCCCTCCACTCCGAAGAGTCTCAGAGCGGCTCACAATCTCCTTTACCTTCCTCCCCCACAACAGACACCCTGTGAGGTAGATGAAGATATTGGATTTATATCCCGCCCTCCACTCTGAAGAGTCTCAGAGCAGCTCACAATCTCCTTTACCTTCCTCCCCCACAACAGACACCCTGTGAGGTAGGTGGGGCTGAGAGAGCTCTCAGAGAACTGCTCTTGAGAGAACAGCTGAGAGAACTGGGATTGGCCAGCCGGCTGCCTGTGAGGGAGCAGGAAAATAAACCGAGTGCTCCAGGTTAAAGTCCACCACTCTTCACCACTACACCAAACAGTCTCTTTACTGCATTAGAAGAATTGCAGATTTATACCCCACCCTTCTCTCTTAATCAGGGTCTCAGAGCTGCTTACAATCTCCCATATCTTCTCCTCCCAGAACAGACACCCTGTGAGGTGGGAGGGGGGACTGAGAGAGCTCTCCCAGCAGCTGCCCTTTCAAGGACGAGAGCTCTGGCTGCCCCAAGGCCATTCCAGCAGTTGTGAGTGGAGGAGCGGGGAATCAAACCCGGTTCTCCCAGATAAGAGTTCGCACACCTAACTACCACACCAAACTGGCTCTCTCAAAATGACAAAATACAGCCAAAGCAAGCAGCAGTTAAGGCAGAGTAGCCCTGGAACCCAGGTCTCTCTGGCCCTCCAAAAGGAACTCAGGGTTACATCCATGAGTCTGTCTTCTTCCATCTTATCCTTACGTAGGGTTAACAGCTCTGGGTAGGAAAATACCTGGAGAGTTAGGGGGCGGAGCCTGAAGAGGGTGTGGTCTGTGGAGGGGTGGGACTTCAGGGGGACATAAATCCATAGAGTTCACCTTCCAGAATGGCCATTTTCTCCAGGCGAATGGGTCTCTATTGCCTGAAGATGAACTGTAAAAGCAGGAGATCTCCAGCTATCCCCTGGAGGCTGGCAACCTTATCTTCACGCCAGCCCTGTAAGAAAGGCCAGGATATGAGAGAGGCCTTGCTGGGCTGCTGTGACGAAGATGCAGAAAGCGGAAACCAGGAGGGACTCCATCAGATGAAAATTATTACCCATTACGCTGTTATGCCATTTATCGTCCGAAAAGCTCAGAGAAGCGTACGTGGTTCTCCCTGTCATGGGTGCTGGGGGCCCTGCAGAAGAAGCCGAGCCTGCAGAAGAAACTGTGCCCCTGCCACCTGCACCAGTGCCCCTGCCTCCTGCTGGAGAAGATCCAAGCCCCCCTGCCTCGCCCTCTCGGGTGGCTCGTGTGCCTTCGTCGGGACCTCAGGGATCGGAGGAGGGCGGCACGCTCACGAGCAAGACGCTCCCTGAGCCCTGAGTTTTGAAAGGATTCTGGCCCTTCTAGGAGTGAGGGTACTTGAGTCTCAGCAGGATCCTGGCTGCACTCTGAGTCAGCAATTAGCCCAAATGGGCAACAGACAGCAGAGGGCTATATAGCTGTGGGCTTTGAGAGAAGGCTTTGTGGAAGCAACTAGTCACTTACCTGACGTTCTAGCACCCACTTCGGCTTCTGGAGCCCCTGACTCTGGCATTGGCTTCTGGACCCCCTGACTTCGGCTTCTGAACCTCTGACCTATGATACCTGGACTGCGATTTGGTTTTGGCGCTTTGGACCCTCCTTGCTACCCAGCTACAGACCTTGGACTGCCCCTGGACTTCGCCTGGCCTGGCCCCAGCCTGTGACACTCCCTGTCTCTTATCCTCACAACATCCCTGTTAGGTTGGATAGGCTTAAAAGGGTCTTCATGGCCATTTGAGACGTGAGCTTCCCTCCCCACTCCTAGCTGCAACCACTATACCGTGCTGCCTGGCCTCAGAAGGTTGATCTATATTACAGAGGCATGAGGTTGACATTTATGGACACAAACATTTCTATGGGGAAAGGACCAGCCTACATAATAGCTGGAGTAGGGGGGGGGGGGGGGAGAAGAGAGAGATTAAAAAAAGGAAAAGGGAGGAAAGAGGGAGAGAGTGCGGAGAAAAGGGAAATCATAAAAGGCAGGGGGAGAAATAAAATGTTTGCCAGCGGTTCATTTACACTTCAATACTTTGGCGTTTGGCTTCGGCTGCCTGGAGAGTTTAAGCTCGCATGCCAGCAACAATGCACCACTAAGAGACTAATATCATCAAATAAAATAGAACTCTCTTTCTCTCCTGCCCAATATCTAAAAGCAATTTATCATTTTTATGAAGCTCGGTGGATCGTCTTTCTCCCTACCCCGCTCTCTCTCTCTTCCTGTTCTAAAAAAAAAAAAGAGAGAGAGAGAGAGAGAGAGGAAAAATGCAGACAAGTCTCTTTTTCCCCCCACAGCGAGATAAGGGGGTGGAGAAGGAGGCGAGAAAAAGCAACTGGGTGTCTGAAATTCAGGGCGAGTGGATGATTATTTTCTCCCTCTCGCCTCCCCCTCCCCTTGTTCTCCCACAGCCGAAGTCTTAAGAGTTTGTACTGCATTATCAAACTGTCACTCAAAGGGAAAAGGCACAAAGACAAGAGTCGTCTCCGGGAAGAAGGATTCGGCTTGACGGAGAGATGATGGCGACATGATGCAGCCATGTGCCTCTCCCTCCTCCTCCCCCATATACATACACAAACAGGTTGGGTCATAAGAACACCACCACGAGTCCATCTAGACCAGCATCTTGTCTCACGTAGTGGCCAAAAGGTTCCTCTGGAGGGCCAACGACAGGGCATGGAGGCCGAGGCCCTCATTTGAACACCAGAACAATGCTGCTGGATCAGACCAGTGGTCCATCCAGTCCAGCATCCTGTCTCACACACTCTCCTCAGGTTCCAGGACCAGATCTACATGTTTTTTGAGCGGGGGCAAAACTAAAAAATGACACCCCCTTATGGGCCATTCTTAGGCTTCCCAATCCCCAGGTCCCAGAGGGGGATTCCCCGGTTTTACAGGCTTCCCCCCTCCCCCAGCCAGCTGGCCGGCGGGGGAAGCCCCGCCCCCAGAGCCATCATGCACCTCCATGAACGATTCCCATAGGGAATGATGGGGAATTGATCCGCGGTTATCGGGGGGCTCTGGGGGGCCTGTTTTTTGAGATAGAGGCACCAAATTTTCAGTATAGAATCTAGTGCCTCTCGCCAAAATACCTCCCAAGTTTCAAAAAGATTGGACCAGGGGGTCCAATTCTATGAGCCCCAAAAGAAGGTGCCCCTATCCTTCATTATTTCCTATGGAAGGAAGGCATTTAAAAATTTGTGCAGTCCCCTTAAATGTGATGGCCAGAACTCCCTTGAAGTTCAATTATGCTTGTCACACCCTTGCTCTTGGCTCTGCCCCCAATGTCTCCTGGCCCCACCCCCAAAGTCTCCTGGCTCCACCCCCAAAGTCCCCAGACATTTCTTAAATTGGACTTGGCAACCCTAGCCATTCTATTTTATGGTCCCATAGAATACAATGGACATCATACCCAATTTGGTGCCCCTCCTCTGTCAGCGCCTGGGGCAAGCACCCCCCTCTGCCCCCCCTAGATCTGGCCCTGTCAGGTTCCACCCTCTTCCCAGAGCTGGCAACCCTACTTATGTCCTGAGAGGAACCAATAGAGTTCTATATTCTTGTTAAGAGCCCCGTGGTGCACAGTGGTACGCTGCGGTACTGCAGTCCAAGCTCTGCTCACGACCTGAGTTCAATCCCAGTGGAAGTTGGGTTCAGGTAGCCGGCTCGAGGTTGACTCAGCCTTCCATCCTTCCGAGGTCTGTAAAATGAGTACCCAGCTTGCTGGGGGTAAAATGTAGATGACTGGGGAAGGCAGGGGTGGAATTCTAGCAGGAGCTCCTTTGCATATTAGGCCACACACCCCTGATGTAGCCAATCCTCTAAGAGCTTACAAGGCTCTTTTTTGTAAACTCTAGGAGGATTGGCTACATCAGGGGTGTGTAGCCTAATATGGAAAGGAGTTCCTGCTAGAATTCCACCCCTGGGGGAAGGCAATGGCAAACCACCCCATAAAAACCCTGCTGTGAAAATGTTAAGATAAGCAACGTCACCCCAGAGTTGGAAACGACTTGTGCTTGCACAAAGAATTGCCTTTAAGTTTTTTATAATCCCGTTGCTAAGCACAACAGTTGTGTTTATTTTTAATAAATTGCAAGCAATGTACACATGGAGTTCTAAATTCATATGTTTTTAAAGTTCAAAAGCTTTTTCCTACTTTGAGTGAATCCTTTCCTTAAATTATTTTTTTAAACCTTGTCTTGAGGCCTATGTTGAATGAATCTTTTCTTCAAGTACTTAAAAAAAAAACTCCTTCTCTTCAGTTACCCTTTTAAGCAGCTGTCTCACCGGCAGTCATATTAAGAGAGGTCCTCCAATGTGGCCCCCCCCCCAACTTCTCCTGGCCCTTCCCAAGTGCTTTTAGAAAGTAGGTGGGGCGAGGTGGGGCTTTTTCCCAGCGGGGCTTCTGATTGGATGCGCAGATTAAAAGGCAGCCTGTCATCAGAACTTTGTTGAAGAGTTGCTATTCGACAAAATCGTGACCCCTGATATCGAAAAATAATTTATTATTTTCACGAAGCTCCCCTTGGGGCACCCCTATTTGTGACAGCACCCACCACCCTTTCTCAGAATTCAAGGGTTCTCACAGGCTCAAAAAGCTTGAAGATTCCTGAGACGGAGAGAGATTTTGTTTCAGAATTAGCAGAGGAACACAGCAGGAAAATCCACCCTGAGCTTGGGGGAATTTGGGGATGGGCAGATTTGGGCAGGCCAGGAGAGTGAAGCGGAAGTGCTTTCGGGGGGAGTGGCAGCCACTAGTGTGTTTCACCGGGAATCAGGGGTCATTTCGTAGAAAAAGAGGTGCTGGAGCTCATTTGCATATGCCACACACCCCTGACATCACCGGAAGGTGTACTCAATTATATCAGCTCAGCATCAACCTTAAAATGCTTCTGGAATTAGAATGGTCATCATAAAACCTTACTCCCATCAGACTTCTTAAATGACTTTCTCCTCTGTGGCCATAATGGCACGAGGAAGATTTCCATCTGTCTGCTTGATAGGTTTGGGTTATCTTCCCATTTTTTGGGGAGAAAAATATTAGAAAGGCTGCCCAATCAGCACAATTCTCACAGGGGGGTTGAACAGTGGAGCCCAGAAACAAGTATTTTTTGGGGGGAAGGAGTTAGAAAGAAAGGTGAGGGACGGTGGCTCAGTGGCAGAGCATCTGCTTGGTAAGCAGAAGGTCCCAGGTTCAATCCCCGGCATCTCCAACTAAAAAGAATCCAGGCAAATAGGTGTGAAAAGCCTCAGCTTGAGACCCCGGAGAGCCGCTGCCAGTCTGAGAAGACAACACTGACTTTGATGGACCCAGGGTCTGATTCAGTATAAGGCAGCTTCATATGTTCATATGTTCAAAGCACAATAAAATGTAGAGGTTCCGGAGCTCCACTCCCATAAACTCTTGCCCAAAATGAGCCCTGCCAGGAACATTCCAGTTCTAAGAACACAGCTCTCGACAGAACCTGTAACATCATGAATTTTAACAGTTGGCTTCCCTCAGACTTCCTAAGGAGGGGTAAATCGGTACTCCAGACCCCCCCAATGACCCCATCATAGCTACAGTGATCTCCCTTTGTGTCTCACCACCCATGTCAGCCTGAGCTCCGGCATCTCTCAGAAGACCGCTTTCCCCTCCTTTTCTCGTCCTGCCAGGGCTGAGGCCTGGTGAATTATTTAGTGCCAGATCAGCGAGGCCCTGGTGTCGGGGCCTCCCCTAGCGAAGCCGGGGCTGTAAGAAGGAGGACGCAGCTGGATGGAAAGACCATGAAAGATGAATGAAGGCGGCACGGAGCACATATGGCGAGGTGGCTTCTCTGTTCTTCCGGCACCCCACGCCTACCTCCGGCCTCACCCCACCACCTCCATCCCAACCAGGATGAGAACAAGGGGGCTGTAGAATTTTAAGCAGGCTGACTCCCTCACTGCTGTAATGTCCCCCCGGGGGGTATGTGAGGAATCAAGGTTCCGAAGCTGTTATTAGTAAGAGAATTTTATACAGCACTCAAAAGTGCTTTAAAAGTGTTCTGTCTTGTAATCCCAATACTGATTCTATAAAGGAAGCCGGGATTATTCTCTGCAAATTGCAGTTTGGGCAAGGCTGGCTGGAAGTTACTGAGAGAGCCGGTGTAGGAAGGGAGATTCAAATTGGGGAAATTTCTTCCCCCCCCCCCCTCCCAAAATACAAGACCTCAAAGGCATCCAATAAAACAGAGGGCAGTCCAACCCTTTCATCATTTTGTTAGGTTCGGGACCGACAAAAGGAAATATTACTTTACCCAGAGAGTAATTCAAATGTCGGATGTAGTTATGGCTACAGGGAAAAACAGCTTTAAAAGGAGATTAGACAGATTAAAGGAGGAGAAATCTTATCAATGGCCTCCGCACTCAAAGGCACTAAGTGAACCTCCACACTCAAATTGGCACTAAGCCTCTGAATCCCAGAGGCAATGTCAGGGGAAGGCCTGAGCCCTCTCTACCCTCTTGTTGGTTGTTCAGGGGAACTGGTTGGCCACAGTGTGAGGCAGCCTGCGGTGGCCCGCCCACTAGGCAAACTAGGCATTTTCCTAGGGCGCCAGAAGGGCAGGGGTGCCGAATTTGGCCTCCCCCCACCCCATCCCCTGGGCAAATCCCTATTTGCCTCCTCCTTCCTCCCTCATCCCTTCCTCAAAATTTTAATGCACCGCGCTCCCGGGCTCTTTAAAGGCCAATTCCCCCCCACATCGCCGCCGATCAGTTGATTGGCGGGTAAAACCGTACTGGGGGCTGGCAGCATGGAAGCAGCAGAGGCAAGCCAGCCGCTGAAGGAGTGGCTGTGCCGCTTTCTCCTCCCCACTTCCTTCCCCACCAGGGTTGGACTTTAAAGAGCCTGGGAGCGCAGTGCTTCACCGCCCGTTCGTTCCTGGGTATTAAAATTGTGACAAAGGGACAAGGGAGGGATGAGAAGAAGAAGAAGATATTGGATTTATATCCCGCCCTCCACTCCAAAGAGTCTCAGAGCGGCTCACAATCTCCTTTCCCTTCCTCCCCCACAACAGACACCCTGTGAGGTAGATGAAGATATTGGATTTATATCCCGCCCTCCACTCCGAAGAGTCTCAGAGCAGCTCACAATCTCCTTTACCTACCTCCCCCCCACAACAGACACCCTGTGAGGTAGATGAAGATATTGGATTTATATCCCACCCTCCACTCCGAAGAGTCTCAGAGCGGCTCACAATCTCCTTTACCTTCCTCCCCCACAACAGACACCCTGTGAGGTAGATGAAGATATTGGATTTATATCCCACCCTCCACTCCAAAGAGTCTCAGAGCAGCTCACAATCTCCTTTACCTTCCTCCCCCACAACAGACACCCTGTGAGGTAGATGAAGATATTGGATTTATATCCCGCCCTCCACTCCGAAGAGTCTCAGAGCGGCTCACAATCTCCTTTACCTTCCTCCCCCACAACAGACACCCTGTGAGGTAGATGAAGATATTGGATTTATATCCCGCCCTCCACTCCAAAGAGTCTCAGAGCGGCTCACAATCTCCTTTACCTTCCTCCCCCACAACAGACACCCTGTGAGGTGGGTGGGGCTGGAGAGGGCTCTCAGAGCAGCTGCCCTTTCAAGGACGACCTCTACCAGAGCTATGGCTAACCCAAGGCCATTCCAGCAGCTGCAAGTGGAGGAAGGGGGAATCAAACCCGGTTCTCCCAGATAAGAGTCCGCACACTTAACCACTACACCAAACTGGCTCTTCATGAGGCGCTGCGGGGGAGGGGGGTGCAAGGCTGGCTGGGGCGCTATGGAGACAGGATGAGGGACTAGATGGACCCTCACTGGTCTGATCCAGCAGGGCTCTTCCTACATTCTTAACTTTCAGATGACAGCTCGTTCTCTTAGCTGCCACATGCACTCGACTGCTATCCTGAGAGGGCAACCTGTGTGATCTACAGAGAGCTTAAGGGATGCATTCTCCAGCCGATTGGCAACAGAGAGGTGGGCCTGGGAGCAGGGGACTCCCACTTCACTGGCAGATCTGGCACCCCCATGTGCAACAGACAAGCTTGTGGACCAGCTTATCCTCTGGGTGATGCAACTCCAGGACTCTCCAGAAGAGAATCTGAAAACCACTGCCCTCTGAGAATCTGGTGTAGTATAAAATTAGGCAAAAAAACTGGTCTACCACCTACCCATCGCCACGTCTGCCCTCGCTATTGGCTAGGAGGATGCGCTGTCACGGAATGCACACAAATATTCTAACCGCTCAGGGCTGAGAAGGCGGAATGTAAGCACAGAACCCTGACAGCCGGCACATCTCCAGCAAAGGAGTTGAAGGGTCAACATAGGTTGGGGACGGAAACACCTCCCCCCTCCCAAAAAAAATCCATCTTGATGGACAAAGAGAGAGATTGTAGAGGGCACAAAGGGGACGATATTTCCCATGGTGGTTGGCCCAGGTGCGCTTCTCTGCCAATCTGGGCTAATTCCAATCAATAAACTAATGCCTCTCCATTAACAGGACGGTCCGCAGCAGCTGTGCTCTGATCAGAGAGTGGCCGGGGGGACATGAACTGCCCTCTCCTAATGCCCCCCCTTCCCTGTACAAAAAGACGTGGCTTATTCCTGCTTTCCCGAGAGACAGAAAAAGAGAATGACTCTGTTTTTTTAAAAAAAGACGAATTATTTTAGACATCAGGGTCGATTAATCAAATGTGAATCAGGACAGCTCTTGACCCAGAGCAGGGCAGCGATGAAGTCTTCTTATTAGACCTTCCATTTCTAAGCACACGAGGGAGGGGTTGCGTGCGGACGGGGTTCAAGCAATGGTCTCCTCCAAGAAAGCATTAGAGGCAGCACTTCAATCCCCCACCCCCACGTTTCCCTTCCTCTTCTGCGAAGAACAAAGTCTGAATCCAGTTCACCCTTTAAGACCAGCCAAGCTTAATTCTGGGTATACAATATAAGTAACTGGTACAAATGGAAAAGTTACAAAAAAATCACCGGTCAACAACAAATATTCACACTCTCAGTGTGTGCACATGCATTTGAGTTAGTGCAAATATAAGACAAAAAAAAAAAAGACAAAGGAACAATAAGGTATTTGTATTCCCCCAAGTCATGCACTTTAAAGTTTCTACATAGGAACCAGCCTTAACCAAGTTCAGAAATAAGTGCTGTAGGCTGGAGTCCTTAAAGGTTCCACTTGTGACGTTGCAAACAGTTCCTCCTTTTTCTCTCCATTACGTCGCAAGCAGAACCTTTACGGACTCCACCCTACAGCACTTATTTATGGGTTAAGGCTGGCTCCTGTGTAGAAACTTTAAAGTCCATGACGTGGGGGAATGCAAATACGTTATTGTTCCTATGTCTTTTTTTGTCTTATATTTGCACTAAATCAAATGCATGAACACACACTGAGAGTGTGAATATTTATTGTTGACTGGTGATTCTGGGTATAAGCTGAAGATGTGCACATGAAAACAAAATAGGGTTGCCAAGTCCAATTCAAGAAATATCTGGGGACTTTGGGGGTGGAGCCAGGAGACTTTGGGGGTGGAGCCAGGAGACATTGGGGGTGGAGATAAAAGCAAGGGTATGACAAGCATAATTGAACTTCAAGGGAGTTCTGGCCATCACATTTAAAGGGACTACACATCTTTTTAAATGCCTTCCTTCCACAGGAAATAATGAAGGATGGGGCACCTTCTTTTGGGGTTCCTAGAATTGGACCCCCTGGTCCAATCTTTTTGAAACTTGGGAGGTATTTTGGGGAGAGGCACTAGATGCTATACTGAAAATTTGGTGCCTCTATCTCAAAAAACAGCCCCCCCAGAGCCCCCGATACCTGCGGATCAATTCCCCATCATTCCCTATGGGAATTGTTCATGCAGGTGCATGATGGTTGTGGGGGTGGGGCTTCCCCCGCTGGCCAGCTGGCTGGGGGAGGGGGGAAGCCTGTAAAACCGGGGGATCCCCCTCTGGGACCTGGGGATTGGGAAGCCTAAAACAAAAGCTTATACTTGGAATCAGGGGCTTTTTTTGTAGCAGGACCTCCTTTGCATATTAGACCACACCCCACCGATGTAGCCAATCATCCTGGCCCTGTACTAAGAGCCCTGTAAGCTCTTGGAGGATTGGCTACATCAGGGGGTGTGGCCTAATATGCAAAGGAGTTACAAAAAAAGCCCTGCTTGGAATAAAACTTGGAGGAGGAGATGGGAAAAGGAGGTTGGATTTATACCTTGCCCTTCATTCAGAGTCTCGGGGTTTTGCCCTTCCTCTCCCCACAACAGACATGTTGTGAGAGCTCTCTGAGCATCGCTCTCGAGAGAACAGCTCTGCTGAGGACTTCTGGCTGACTCAAGGTCCCACGAGCAGCTACATGTTCAGGAGTGGGGAATCAAACCCAGTTCTCTCAGATTAGAATCTGTGCATTTCACCGCTACACCAAACCGCCTCTCCAAGTGCCTCTGGACTCAAAACTTTGTTCTGCTGCTTCAGACCAACCCAGCTACCCACCTGAATCTATCTTATGAGGGCAGTTCTTCCTTCTTCGGAAAGGGACGGTGGCTCAGTGGCAGAGCATCTGCTTAACAGAAGGTCCCGGGTTCAGTCCCCGGCATCTCCAACTAAAAAGGTGCCAGGCAGATAGGCGTGAAAAACCTCAGCTGGAGACCCTGGAGAGCCACTGCCAATCTGAGTAGATAATACTGACTTCGAGGGACCGAGGGTCTGATTCAGTAGAAGGCAGCTTCATCTGTTCATATCAGTCATTATATCTGTGTCACCATGGCCAAAACCCAAGTGCCATCAGGAAGTCCAACAGCAGGGGCCAGAACTCCAGAAGCCCTGCCAAGCACCAAGAATACAGAGCATCACTGCCCCAGACAGAGTGTTCCAGCTCTACCCTGTGGCTAAGAGCCATTCATGGACCACTGCTCCATATGTTCATCCAGTCCCCTCTTTGCTGCTGTGCTTGTAGCTGCCAAGGCTTCTCTGCATCGGCCAGCAATCAATCCAACCACACCTGCACACCTTTAGACGGGTCGTTGGGCATCACCTGATCTGCTGTGGCCAACGTTTGGTGTAAAGAGCCAGTTTGGTGTAGTGGTTAAATGCGCAGACTCTTATCCGGGAGAACCAGGTTTGATTTTTCACTCCTCCAGTTGCAGCTGCTGGAATGGCCTTGGGTTAGCCATAGCTCTCCCCAGGAGTTCTCCTTGAAAGGGCAGCTGCTACAAAGAGCTCTCTCAGCCCCACCCACCTCACAGGGTGTCTGTTGTGGTGGGGGGGTGGTGGTGGTAAAGGAGATTGTAAGCCGCTCTGAGACTCTGATTCAGAGAGAAGAGCGGGGTATAACTCTGCAGTCTTCTTGATTTAATCAGATTTTTAGTTCAAGGTTTTGGAAGTAGGTATCTCACCCCTCTCCCCTCCTTCCTCTTCTCACCACCTGCTCTTAAAATGGCCAGATGCAAAGTCCGGGGTGGGGGGGGTCGATGGTTTCTGGCATGCACACAGCTTGTCACTCTTCAGTAACAAGCTGCCTCCCTTACTAGAAAACCGTCACAGCTGAGAGCCTGGCCTGGTTTAAACAGCCCTTGAAAAACTTTCGTATTCAGATTTGTATTCCCCTCCTGAATTACGGCTCAGTATGGGCCGTGTGAAATTGATTTGATTTATTGTTGATTCAATTGTTTTATTGATTTTGGAGTGTTGTTTTATAGATTACGCTGCTTGTCCCCTGCTTTGGGGATATTTTATTATTCAGTGAGGGCCAAAATCCTCTGAAGGAAATAAAATTTGTTCCTCTGTGCAACTATTCAAGGCAGGGCCCCCCGCACCCATGACCAAGTAGCCCATTTCTCCGCTTTTCTGCAAAGTTCTTGTCTCCTTTTTCACCTTCCCCCCCCCCCCCCCATCACTCTACCTCCAAGCTTCTTATTCCACTGTCCATTCCCAGGTCTCTCTCTCGTAGACTCAAATGGCACAACTAAACCTCGAAATTCAGCTGCAAAGGGCTGGACTACTGCCATGTTATCCTCCTGGGGTTACCCTTGAAGAAATGACAGGAACTTCAATGGGTGCAAAAGGCCTTTGGGGCTGATTCTGGACCAGGGACGGCCAAACTGTGCCTCAGGAGCCACATGTGGCTCTTTCACACGTATTGTGTGACTCTCAAAGCCCCCACCACCCTGTTGGCTGGTTTAGAGAAAGAATTTCTCTCTTAAAATCACTTCGCCAAGCCAGCCAGTGGCTTGGAGAACACATTTAAAGCGTTTTTTTCCCACCTCTCTCTCCCTCCCTCCCCACCTTCCTTCCTCCTCTCAAACATCTGATGTTCATGTCTTGCAGCTCTCAAACATCTGACACTTATCCTATGCGGCTCTTACACAAAGCAAGTTTGGCCACACCTATTCTGGACCTTGTACACCTATTCAACCTATACTGACCTTGCTCCATCGGCTCCCAATTTGATTTCAGGCTCGATTCAAGATGCCGGTTCTTAACTGCAAAGCCCTTCCTACCCTGAGATCCGCGTACCAGAAGGACTGCCTCTATACATAAACCTAAGATCTTTCCAAGAAGCCCGGTCGACAGTGCCTTCCAGTTGCCAGGTCCCACAGCTGGGGTTGCCAAGTCTGGGTTGGGAAATTCCTGGAGATCCGTGGGTGGAGTTTAGGGAAGGTGGGGTTTCAGGAGGGGCAGAATCTCAGGGTATAATCCCACAAAGTGCACCCTTCCAGAGCAGGTGTTTTCTCCAGGAGAACTGATCTTTGCAGTCTGGAGATTACGTAGTTAAAATTCTGAGAGATCTCCAGGCTCCACCTGGAAGTTAGCAACCCTAACGACAGCACATGCCTTTTCAGTGCTGGCCCCCTGCCCTTAAGAATGGAGAGCCCAAGTGTGCCAAACGGGAGTGCTGAATGCAGTGCTGCTGAAGAATCACCACCACACCTGGCTGGGAGCGCTGAACAATTTTTATCGAGCGGATTGGATTGGAAGCGCTCTGGGAACAGAAAAGCTTTTGGAACAAAACAGCCATGTTGAGAGAGGCAGAGACATGAATATTAAAAAATAAAATCAATCTTTGTTCCCACACGGCTTCCAAAGCTTTCCTGTTTTGTGGGGTTCTCTGTTCATCACCGTTTGGGACTGCTGATTATAACTAGGCAATCTGTATTAGGCTTGTTTTATTTTATGCAGCCTGATGTCACAGTCAAGTAATTTCATCCTGTATTGCTGTGTGCTGCCCTGAAGATGTCAAAAGTCGGGGTTATACATATTCAAGTGTGCACGTCAATAAAAAAAGATCTCTCAGAGAGAAAACTGGGCGGCTACATCTCCCCTACTGAAAACAAAAAAAAAACCCGGGACATCCTAAATTTCAACTATGCTCCCTTTTTCTCACTATCTAAGTCACTCAGTTCTCACTCATACCCAGAATTATTTGAAGAACCCCGCCCTTCTCTCTGAATCAGAGTCTCAGAGCAACTTACAATCTCCTATATTTTCTTCCCCCACAACAGACACCCTGTGTGGTGGATGGGGCTGAGAGGGCTCTCACAGCAGCTGCCCTTTCAAGGACAACTCCTGCGATAGCTATGACTGACCCAAGGCCATTCCAGCAGGTGGAAGTAGAGGAGTGGGGAATCAAACCCGGTTCTCCCAGATAAGAGTCTGCATACTTAACCAGTATGCCAAACTGTTGGCCTTAAAGGTGTCACGGGACTCAAACTCAGTTCTCATCTCTGTTCGTTAACTCTTTTATTGTCTGTATACAGACAATAGACTGTCTAGCACCTTAGGCAAGGCTAACTTCTGGGCCTGCACTGATAAGGTCACCGAGTCACATGGGGGGGGTGCCCAATTTAAGAACATAAGAGAAGCCGTGTTGGATCAGGCCAATGGCCCATCCAGTCCAACACTCTGTGTCACTTAAGAACATAAGAGAAGCCGTGTTGGATCAGGCCAATGGCCCATCCAGTCCAACACTCTGTGTCACTTAAGAACATAAGAGAAGCCATGTTGGATCAGGCCAATGGCCCATCCAGTCCAACACTCTGTGTCACTTAAGAACATAAAAGAAGCCATGTTGGATCAGGCCAATGGCCCATCCAGTCCAACACTCTGTGTCACTTAAGAACATAAGAGAAGCCATGTTGGATCAGGCCAATGGCCCATCCAGTCCAACACTCTGTGTCACTTAAGAACATAAAAGAAGCCATGTTGGATCAGGCCAATGGCCCATCCAGTCCAACACTCTGTGTCACTTAAGAACATAAGAGAAGCCATGTTGGATCAGGCCAATGGCCCATCCAGTCCAACACTCTGTGTCACTTAAGAACATAAGAGAAGCCATGTTGGATCAGGCCAATGGCCCATCCAGTCCAACACTCTGTGTCACTTAAGAACATAAGAGAAGCCATGTTGGATCAGGCCAATGGCCCCTCCAGTCCAGCACTCTGTGTCACACACAGTGGCCCAAAAAACCAAGTGCCCTCAGGAGGTCCACCAGTGGGGCTCAAAGCCCTCCCACTGTGCCCCCCCCCAAGCACCGAGAATATAGAGTATCACTGCCGCGGACAGAGAGTTTCAACAATATGCTGTGGCTAGTAGCCACTGATGGACTTGTGCTCCACATGCTTATCCAATCCCCTCTCGAATTTGGTGTCCCCAGAAGGCTGGTGCTCTAGGCAATCACCTAGTTTGCCTTGTGGCAGGGCCAGCCCTGTCTGTATGCTAATTTGCTGCTATTCATAGGTTTAACCAACTGCTTTAATACAATCTTAGCTCAGTTACTTATGCATCTTGACTCTAACTAGCCCTTCCTGACAACTACCTCCACCACACACCTCTATGTAAGGCTTGAGCAGTGTATTTGAAGAAGTGTGCATGCACATGAAAGCTTATATGCGTGGACTCTTATCTGGGAGGACCGGGTTTGATTCCCCCCTCCTCTACTTGCAGCTGCTGGAATGGCCTTGGGTCAGCCATAGCTCTGGCAGAGGTTGTCCTTGGAAGGGCAGCTGCTGGGAGAGTCCTCTCAGCCCCACCCACCTCACAAGGTGTCTGTTGTGGGGGGGAGAAGATATAGGAGATTGTAAGCCGCTCTGAGTCTCTGCTTCAGAGAGAAGGGCGGGGTATAAATCTGCAATTCTTCTTCTTCTTCTATGCCCAAAACTGAACTGTGTTGCTCTTAAAGGTGCCACTGGACTTCGACTTTGTTCTTTTTCTCTGTGTCACTTCCTTTCCCTCCAAGCTCCCTGCTATTTCTCTCTCTGTCTTCTCCCCTCCCTTGGAGAGCTGTCGCCTTTTCTGAGCACGGATGGATATCTCATTTTAAAAGACAGGATGGATTCCTCGCTCTCTATTCCCCATTAGCTCCCATTGACGAAACATCAGGCAACTCTCTGGGGTTATTAAGCAGCAATCTGCCGAACAAAGGAATGATCGACATCTTTAACAGTAGGATTCAGGAGAAGGCTCAGTGACCTAAGCAAAGACCTGCTGCCAGAGTTTCAGTGAGTTCCGCCCCTTCCTCTCTCCAATCCTTCCTGGCAACAAACCCGACATCTCCCTCTTTTCTTGACCCGGGTGGGGAGGAAAGTGCTGTCAAGTCCCAGCTGACTTGCCGTCACCCTGTTGGGTTTTCAAGGCAAGAGACATTCTGTTCTCCCTCTCCTCTCTGTTACTCATGCACTCAGCTCCCAGGTGGTCAGAGATGGGGCCCACTTCGTCTCCTCTCTCCCCTCTGGCATTTACGGGGCTTTCCTCCTCCACAGCTACAATCTTAGAGAGGGACAGATATTGTTGTTCAGTCACCCAGTCGAGTCTGACTCTTTGCGACCCCATGGACAAAGTCACGCCAGGCCCTCCTGTCTTCCACCATCCTCCGAAGTCTGCTCAAATTCGTGTTTGCTACATCAGTAACGCTGTCCAGCCATCTCATCTTTTGCCGTCCCCTTCTTCTTTTGCCTTCTGTCTTTCCCAGCATCAGGATCTTCTCCAGGGAGTGCTCCCTTCTCATTTGGTGGCCAAAGTATTTGAGCTTCAGCTTCAGCATCTGACCTTCCAGGGAACAGTCTGGGTTGATTTCCCTTAGGACTGACTGATTTGATCTTCTTGCAGTCCAAGGGACTCTCAAGAGTCTTCTCCAGCAGCACATCACAAAAGCATCTATTCTTCTGCACTTGGCCTTCCTTGTGGTCCAGCTCTCACAGTCATACATTACTACTGGGAATACCATCGCTTTGACTATATGGACTTTTGTTGGCAGGGTGATGTCTCTACTTTTTATTATACTGCCCAGGTTTGCCCTAGGTGTCCTCCCAAGGAGCAAACATCTTTTAATTTCATGGCTACAGTCACCATCCGCAGTGATCTTGGATCCCACAAATGTGAAGTCTGTCACTACTTCCGTGTCTTCCCCTTCTATTTGCCAAGGAGTGATGGGGTCGGATGCCATGATCTTAGTTTTTTTTGATGTTGAGTTTCAAGCCTACTTTTGTGCTCTCCTCTTTCACCCTCAACAAGAGTTTCGTTAGGTCCTCCTCACTTTCTGCCATTAGAGTAGTGTCATCTGCATATATGGCAAACCACCCCAGTATCCTTGCCAAGAAACCCCATAAACAGAAACAAAAGAGGGACAGATGGGGAACTCTCTTTTGAAAAATAGTCTCAAGCTTTGTCCTGTTGCTTCAGACCAACAGGGCGACCCACCTGGATCTATCTTTCTGAGAGACAGGTAAGACTATGAGATTGAGAGTGGCCCCAGGCAATGTTCCCTCTCAGCTGCAGAGTCCGGTGAGCAAAAATTCTACTTTGTGAGCTACTGGCATTGAAGTGGTGAGCTACTGCAGAAATTGGTGCGCTTCGAGGTCGTCCCTCCTGAGCTAAGACAAAAATGCGTGAGCTGGAGACTAAAAATCTGCGAGCTAGCTCACACTAGCTCACACTAACTCAACTTAGAGGGGACACTAGCCCCAGGCCTCTGCACCCCAAAGACCACACTTCGACAACTACACCATACTGCCTTCTCCAAAGTTTCTTTTCTGAAACATACCCGACTTCCGAAGCCTCTGCTCCTGTCCTCTGTTCCCGTCCACAGTTTCTTCTGACCACTTCCTTTCCTAGTTCCCTCTACCTGCCTTGGAGAGTACATGCACATGAAAGCTTATATGCGTGGACTCTTATCTGGGAGAACCGGGTTTGATTCCCCCCTCCTCCACTTGCACCTGCTGGCATGGCCTTGGGGCAGCCATAGTGGTTAAGTGTGTGGACTCTTATCTGGGAGAACCGGGTTTGATTCCCCACTCCTCCACTTGCAGCTGCTGGAATGGCCTTAGGTCAGCCATAGTGGTTAAGTGTGTGGACTCTTATCTGGGAGAACCGGGTTTGATTCCCCCCTCCTCCACTTGCAGCTGCTGGAATAGCCTTAGGTCAGCCATAGTGGTTAAGTGTGCGGACTCTTATCTGGGAGAACCGGGTTTGATTCCCCCCTCCTCCACTTGCAGCTGCTGGAATGGCCTTGGGGCAGCCATAGTGGTTAAGTGAGCGGACTCTTATCTGGGAGAACCGGGTTTGATTCCCCCCTCCTCCACTTGCAGCTGCTGGAATGGCCTTGGGTCAGCCATAGTGGTTAAGTGTGCGGTCTCTTATCTGGGAGAACCGGGTTTGATTCCCCACTCCTCCACTCGCAGCTGCTGGAATGGCCTTGGGGCAGCCATAGTGGTGAAGTGAGCGGACTCTTATCTGGGAGAACCGGGTTTGATTCCCCACTCCTCCACTTGCAGCTGCTGGAATGGCCTTGGGGCAGCCATAGTGGTGAAGTGAGCGGACTCTTATCTGGGAGAACCGGGTTTGATTCCCCACTCCTCCACTTGCAGCTGCTGGAATGGCCTTGGGGCAGCCATAGTGGTGAAGTGAGCGGACTCTTATCTGGGAGAACCGGGTTTGATTCCCCACTCCTCCACTTGCAGCTGCTGGAATGGCCTTGGGGCAGCCATAGTGGTGAAGTGAGCGGACTCTTATCTGGGAGAACCGGGTTTGATTCCCCACTCCCGCACTTGCACCTGCTGGAATGGCCTTGGGGCAGCCACAGCTCTCGTAAGAGTTGTCCTTGAAAGGGCCACTTCCTTTCCTAGTTCCCTCTACCTGCCCTTATCTCAGCAGCTCAGCCCAACAGGGTCACCAACTCCAGGTTGGATCCCTGGATATCTGGGGGCGGAGCTTAAGAAGGATGGGATTTGCAGGAAGGGAGGGACCTCAGTGGAGTATAATACCATAGAGTCCTCTCTGTAAAAGATATTGAAGATATCATCGCAAAAGATATCATTGTAAAAGATATGATTGTAAAAGATATCGTTTTCTCCCAGAGAGCTGATCTCTGTAAGAAGATATTGAACAAGAAGATACTGGATTTATATCCCGCCCTTCACTCGGAATCTCAGAGTGGCTCACAATCTCCTTTACTTTCCTCCCCCGCAGCAACAGACACCCTGTGAGGTGGTTGGGGCTGAGAGGGCTCTCATAGCAGCTGCCCCTTCAAGGACAACTCCTGCGAGAGCTATGGCTGACCCAAGGCCATTCCAGCAGGTACAACTAAGGGACTGGGGAATCAAGCCTGGTTCTCCCAGGTAAGAGTCCGCACACTTAACCAAACGGGCTCCAGAGATCAGCCGTAAGTCTGGAAGACCTTCCAGGCTCCACCTGGAAACTGGTAACTTAAATCCAATGTCAGCCAGAGGCCCTTCTGTGTGCCCTTCTTCTCTGTGACATCAGAGCAGCTCAGCCAATCACCACCAGAGGCCTCACCATCACCACCCTGGAATCTCTTACTCAGAAGTCATCACAGGGACCAAAACTCACGGTGTAGGTATCCCCGGCTCTTCCAAAAAAGCCGGTTCAAAAGCACTTTTCAGAGTTGGCGAGAATGAATGAAACGAGGCCTTTAATTCCCCCCATCAAAACATTAAAAACAGATTTCTTCTAATCGGCTCTGCGACACGAGCGTGCCCAGCAGGCGGGCGGCGCTCCTTTGAATCAGCGGGTGTTTCCCTGCCAAAATGGGCGTCCTCCATCGGCAATCAAAATTTTAGGCTTCCTGGAAAAAACTACCCTCGCAAAGAAAGGTGGGAAGGAGAGGAGAGAGAAAAGACTGAAATGGGAAACCTAACGGGGAAAATGAGAGAGGGAGAAGGCGTTTTAAGGCGTGGACCGAGCAACCCATTTTAAGCACAGGCTTAAATTAAATTAAGGCACCAGGGGGCTGTCCCATTTATTTCAAAAGCACTTTGCTGAAAAAGGCACTCAGACTGGTTGGGGGAAGGGGGGACACACACTCCCCACCCCCGCCGCCTTCCAAGCAAGCGTCGTGTAAAATGAACTTGGGATTCCCACTGTAATAAGCGCAGGAGCCGATTTCTGATTAAATATCAAGCTACAGGTGGGCGGTTAAGGGCAGGAACGTTCTTGTTAGATTATTATGTTTGAAATGAAATCTCATCTAAAGATGCTGTAGAAATCTTTTCCCGCCCCTCCTAAAGAGAGTGAATTATTACAAGCGTTGCGGGACGAATGAGGAAGCAAACTGGCATACTCCTATCACACACCTCCAGGGCTTTTTTTGTAGAAAAAGCCGAGCAGGAACTCATTTGTATATTAGGCTACACCTGACATCACCATTGTTTCACATGGGGCTTTTTTTCCTAGAAAGAGCCAAGCAGGAACTCATTTGCGTATTAGGCCACACCTCCTGACAGCACCATTGTTTTGCATGGTTTTTTAAAAAGAAAAGGCCAAGCAGGAACTCATTTGCATATTAGGCCACACCTTCTGGCATCACCATTGTTTCACATGGGACTTTTTTCTAGGAAAAAGCCGAGCAAGAACTCATTTGCATATTAGGTCACACCTCCTGACATCACCATTGTTTCACGTGGGGCTTTTTTTTCCCTAGAAAGAGCCAAGCAGGAACTCATTTGCGTATTAGGCCACACCTCCTGACAGCACCATTGTTTCACATGGGACTTTTTTTGTAGAAAGAGCCGAGCAGGAACTCATTTGTATATTAGGCCACACCTCTTGACATCACATGTGGTGATTAACATGTGGAATTCACTGCCATAGGAGGTGGTGGCGGCCACAAGTATAGCCACCTTCAAGAAGGGTTTAGATAAAAATATGGAGCACAGATCCATCAGTGGCTATTAGCCACAGTGTATGTGTGTATATAAAATTTTTTGCCACTGTGTGACACAGAGTGTTGGACTTGATGGGCCGTTGGCCTGATCCAACATGGCTTCTCTTATGTTCTTATCACCATTGTTTCACATGGGGCTTTTTTTCTAGAAAAAGCCGAGTAGCAACTCATTTGCATATTAGGCCACACTCCTGTGTGTTCCTGTTAAAAAAAAGCCCTGCACTCCTGTTTACGGATCGTTTCTGGAGTTCTACCCTGACTTGGGTCACCCCGATCTCATTGGACCTCAGAAGCTAAGCGGGGTCATCTCTGGTTAGTCCTTCCATGGGAGACCACTAAGGAAAACCACCAAGGGCAAAGAAGACCACCAAGTGGCAAGCCACTTCTGCAGTCCGTTACCTTGAAAAGCCCATGAGAAGTTGCCACGAGTGAGTTGGCAGACGATCCTTTGCCCTGGCCTAGGCAACCTTGCTCAGGCTAGCTTGATCTCATCCAGTTCCTGAAGCCAGCAGGGCTGGCCCTGGACGGGAGACCACCCAAGGAGAGCAAGGTCTCTCCCCAGAGGCAGCCAACAGCCAAGCCCCTTGGAACGTCTTTGGCCTCGGAAACCCTCCAGGGTCGCCGTACGGCAGCCACAACATGACCGCGCTTCCCCCCGCCACGTCCATAGAAAGGACAAAAGGTACCCAGATTTTCTTCTCCTGATGGAACATAAGAACATAAGAGAAGCCATGTTGGATCAGGCCAACGGCCCCTCTAGTCCAACACTCTGTGTCACATAAGAGAAGCCATGTTGGATCAGGCCAACGGCCCATCAAGTCCAACACTCTGTGTCACACAGTGGCAAAAAATTTTATATACACACATACACTGTGGCTAATAGCCACTGATGGACCTGTGCTCCATATTTTTATCTAAACCCTTCTTGAAGGTGGCTATACTTGTGGCCGCCACCACCTCCTGTGGCAGTGAATTCCACATGTTAATCACCCTTTGGGTGAAAAAGTACTTCCTTTTATCCGTTTTAACCTGTCTGCTCAGCAATTTCATCGAATGCCCACGAGTTCTTGTATTGTGAGAAAGGGAGAAAAGTACTCCTTTCTCTACTTTCTCCATCCCATGCATCATCTTGTAAACCTCTATCATGTCACCCCGCAATCGACGTTTCTCCAAGCTAAAGAGTCCCAAGCGTTTCAACCTTTCTTCATAGGGAAAGTGCTCCAGCCCTTTAATCATTCTAGTTGCCCTTCTCTGGACTTTCTCCAATGCTATAATATCCTTTTTGAGGTGCGGCAATGGAAGAACAGTGTGATCAAACCGACCTCAATCGGCACTACTTTCAGGTTCAAAGATATTGGTTGTAAGATCCTTTGAACGAGAGCCGCTGGGGATTCGACCGGAGACCTTTGTAAATGCAAAGCGGGAGTTCCACTGCTGAGCCAAGGCCACCCCTTTTCATAGAATCATAAGAGTTGGAAGGGACCTCCAGGGTCATCTAGTCCAACCCCCTGCACAATGCAGGAAACTCACAAACCCCTCCCCCTAAATTCACAGGATCCTCATTGCTGTCAGAGGGCCATCTAGCCTCTGCTGAAAAACCTCCAAGGAAGGAGAGCCCACCACCTCCCGAGGAAGCCTGTCCCACTGAGGAACCGCTCTAACGGTCAGGAAGTTCTTCCTAACGCTGAGCCGGAAATTCTTTTGATTTAATTTCAACCCTTCTGGGGCCACAGAAAACAATTCCACACCATCCTCTATAGCAGGGGTGGCCAACAGTAGTTCTCCAGATGTTTTTTTGCCTACAACTCCCATCAGCCCTAGCCATTGGTCATGCTGACTGGGGCTGATGGGAGTGGTAGGCAAAGAACATCTGGAGAGCTACCGTTGGCCACCCCTGCTCTATAGAACCAGTACCGGTCTGTGGCCTGCGAGCAACTGGGTCGCAGAGTGAGGCAGAGCAGCCCCAGACTAAAGGGGCAGCACGGCCTCGCTCCAAGGCTGCCTCCCCTTGCAGGCTCCCGGGCTGGCAGAAGGGGCAGCGCTGCTGTGACCTCAGCCTACTCCTCGTTTATAGACCTCCACTGATCAGCTGATCAGTGGGGGTCTTTAAATGGGAGGGGAGGCAGAAACAGCCCCAGTCTCCCTCCCCATTTAAAGACCCTCATGGGGAGCAGGGATGGGGCATGGGGGCCCCCCCGGGACAGCCTGAGTTGGCAAAACTATCTTCCACAAAACTGGTCCCTGGTGCCAAAAAGGTTGGGGGCCACTGCTGTATAGTATTTGAAGATCCTATCACCTCACAGCCGCCTCCTCTCCAGGCTAAACATGCCCAGCTCCTTCAACCTTTCTTCATAGGACTTGGGTCTCCAGACCCCCTCACCATCTTCGTCGCCCTCCTCCAGACCAATGTTCCCTCTAAGCTGCGGAGTCTTGTGAGCAAAAATTTCTACTGGCTACTGAGCTACTGGCATGATAGCTGTAATGTGGCGGGTGTTAATTAAGGATCAAAACAAAATTGGCCATCGATAGGGAAAAGATTGAGATTAGAACTGAGTAGGCCAAAGAGGAGCAAAATAAGCTTGCTTAAAGGGCAGTGTAAAAGGCACTTCGAGCGATGTGGAATACGTCTGTTGTGTTGCCAAAAGCTGGCCTTTGCTTGGAAAGTCCCAAAGGGCCCCAGGAAATGGTACTGCGGTTAGCTAGCTAGCTAGCAAACTAATGTTACAACATGCAGCTTGATGAAACATGAGTATATGTAATTGTACCCCGGGAGATGATTCCTGGAGAATCCCAAGGAGGTTGTTTACTGAACCGGAAAGCTGCGGTTTAGCTTGTGTTATGACTGCAAATAATGGCGCCATGTAATGCCATGTATGGAAAGTACCGAAAAGACCCAATCGTGTCCCGCCTGTGTCGTGACGTGCTTCCAGTTTGCGATGTGCTTCCAGTTTGCTTGATTTTGCTGATGTATAACTTTAAGTAGTATGAAACCCTGCGCTCTTTCTGTAATCGGGGTCAGACCCACAGCTTTCGGCATGAGCCACATGGGCCTGATCCATGCGCATGTTGCTTCAATAAAGAGGAAGCTGTTTTCCTGATCCTGCCTCAGGCCTCATCTGTCACTGAACCAACCATCAATGTTTCATTACAACTTTCATGCCGGTAGCTCCGTAGCCAGTAGAATTTCTGCTCACCAGGGGTTTTCCTGCTACAGTAAGCTACTGACATCAAACGCTGTGAGCTACTGCATAAATCATTTTGCTTCGGGGCCGTTTTTTCCCGAGCCGAGACAAAAACGTGTGAGCTGGAGGCTAAAAAATTGTGAGCTAGCTCACGCTAACTCAGCTTAGAGGGAACACTTGCTCTGGACCCGTTCCAGCTTGTCTATCTCCTTAAAATGTGGTGCCCAAAACTGAACACATACTCCAGGTGAGGTCTTAACAGAGCAGAGCAAAGCGATACCATCGCTACGCGTGATCTGGACACTACACTTCTGCTGATGGCATCCCCGTCTGAAACGGCTGCCTGGATGAGGAAGGGCTACGATTAGGCGTTAGTCACCTCTTTCCCACCCCAACGAATTTCATAAATAAAGCCGGGAAAACAAAGCAAGCCACTACCCTCTGCACTTTCAGTGCCTTCCGTGGTTTGCCTGGGGAAAGGGCAAAGGGAAGAATCGGGGGGGGGGGGGTGTCAGAGCATGCTCATTAGTAGAAACGGGTAGAAAAAAGAGGATCAAGGAGGTGGAGACAGGAGAGGGGCTTGGAGAATCTGCGTCTTGGTGTGGACAGCAAAGAGGGAAGGGAGGACATTTCCCACCCATCCGCATCACGCTAGAAACTTGGGGTCATCCAATTAAATTGACTGACAGCAGGTCCCAGAGGGACAGCAGAATTTCCTGGCGCGCCATTAACTTACGGAATATGTAGCCCCCAGGTTCGGCGACAGTTGTTAGCTTACAGAACCCTGGCATCGAAGGTGGGCACCAGCAAGTGCCTGCCAGGCCTTGGGTGGCCTCGCTGTTGAGCAGGCTCCAGGCTCCCTTGATATGCACGTGCCACTTGCAGCGGGGGAAGGGACAGAGCTCTCAGGAGCAGCCAGGATGAGGCAAGCAGCTGTGGATTGTTCCCCCTGGCTGCTTCTAATACCATCCGGCCAGCCCTCCGACCCCAAGAAAGGCAAGGGACTATGGATTCCCTCTCCCCACAACCCCTTATCACAGAAGAAGGAAGGGAAGGAGGAGAAGGAGGAAAAGGAGGAGGAGGAGGAAAAGGAGGAGGAGCAGGAGGAGGAGGAGGAAGAGGAGGAGAAGGAGGAAAAGGAGGAGGAGAAGGAGGAGGAAGAGGAGAAGGAGGAGGAGGAGGAAAAGGAGGAGGAGGAGGAGGAGGAAAAGGAGGAGGAGAAGGATGAGGAGGAAAAGGAGGAGGAGGAGGCGAAGGAGGAGGAGAAGGAGGAGGAAGAGGAGAAGGAGGAGGAAAAGGAGGAGGAAAAGGAGGAGGAGGAGGAGAAGGAAGAGGAGAAGGAGGAGGAGAAGATGACCACAACTGCAGATTTATACCTCACCCCGGCTCTCAGGAAAGCCAGTTTGATGTAGCGGTTAAGCATGGACTCTTATCAGGGAGAACCGGGTTTAATTCCTGGAAACATCATCCTGGACTGGACCTGAGCCAAGAGGTCTCTTTATGTGATTCTGTAAGCTTCCATTTATAGTTGCATGCTGGCCTGAACCTGATCCAAGATGTCTCCTTCTGTGTTTCTGTATGCTTCCAGTTGCAGTTGCACTGCACCATAGATGTTGCAGTCTTGTATCTGCATCAACAGAGCTGTTTCAGAGGGCAGCCCTGTGGATCTGAACAGTCGTATTTGAGTCCAGGCGCACCTTTGAGACCGACAACAGTTTCAGAGGATAAGCTTTTGAGAGTCAAGCAGAAATAGAGATCTCTGAATCCCGGCAGCGTTTGAAAAGCTTTACGTGATGTTAAAGATTCAAACTCTCGCAGGGATACAAGAAACCCCAAAAGTGAAAATGCGGAATGCTCAGTGCCGGATTATACCAGAGCCGTTCCCAGCTGAATGAACAATACGCAAGAGACTTGATGGAAAACCACGGATCCCTGTATGCCTGCAAGCTTACTGCAGAACCTCCCGCTGCGTTACCGAATAGCAAATGCCTTACCGAATAGCAAATGCCTTACCGAATAGCAAATGCCTTACCGAATAGCAAATGCCCAACCGAATCTCCCATTGAGTGGAATCTAGCAGCGCGCTGAAGTCCACAGACTGACAGGGCAGGAGAGACAGCGGCTGCTGGAGATCATTAGGGTGTTAGTTTAAAGCACCGTCGAGAGCAGCAACAGCCTGCGAGGTGTTGGACTAGCTGTCCTGGATCACAGAAGGGGGGCTCCCATAACGAAGGGATGGCAAGTGGAGAAATGAAATGCGGCTGACCTTTTCCAAAGACCCCTGAGTTGCCTGAGGTAGAGCGGAGTGGAAGGGGGGGGGGGGAGAACGGGAAAGGTCTAGCAAAACAACTCTTCAAGACAGCTGCAGTTGGGAGCCCTGAGGGAATGGGTGCTTTTCAAAAACCTGAATCCACAGCAAAAAACAAAGGAAGAACCAGCAGGCTTCAGATTCAGCAGGAGCTCACAGCAGCCCAGCTCCCGAACCTTTCTGAGGGTTCCCCCTCCTCCTCCCCACCTTGTCCACTGAATAGTAGGTGCAGCTGCATAACGATCCCTGGATGAGCACCACCGCCTATTTTTCTACAAAGCGACCCTCGCAAACAACTAACCCCCTCCAGAAGCCCGACAACAGGAGTGAACCTCTTTGCTTTTTGCACCGCCATAACGCTGCAATATTTGAAGGCGCATGAGCACACGGAGGCCCAGCTCAGACATAACAACAAAACACGATAGGACGGGCTGTTATTTATGAATCTTTGGTACAAGGGGGTTGTCTACAGACTAGGCCGTCTTTCGCAGCTTCTGGGGCTTGTCGTGCACAATGCCTGAAGGAGGCAGCCAAGAGCCGCTCTTCAGGTTTTCGCGCTCCTCCCTCCAGCCCTTTAGGAAATCCATCTATCCCCACGTTCTCGCCTTCTGACTCTGAGAAGCCGAGGGCGGCTCCCCTTTTATCTTATTTCAACACCAACCCTGCAAGGTAGGACAGACTGAGAGAGAAAGCGACCGGCTCGAGGTCCACCAACAGGCTTTTTGAGAAAGCGAGAACTCTGATCACGGATCTGGATGGATTGATAGTTTCGATTTTGTAAACTGCCCTTCTCTGAGTACTCAGAGCTCAGGGTGGTGAACAGCGGTAAAAAACCCCAAAAACATGCATAGATAAAAACAATTCCAGCAAACGAAAACAGCTAAAACATTCTTAGATTGCTAAGAATCACAGCTCACCTTTTAAGTCACATATCCCAAAATACTTATACCATACTCTGATTCTGGTCTTTTTTTTAACAAAGTATATGTATATATCTATATAGTTATGTATGTATATATTTATATATGCGGGTGTGTGTGTATATATACATATGGGTTGAAATTAAATCAAAAGTGTTTCCGGCTCAACATTAGGAAGAACTTCCTGACCGTTAGAGTGATTCCTCAGTGGAACAGGCTTCCTCTTTGGGAGGTGGTGGGCTCTCCTTCCTTGGAGGTTTTTAAACAGAGGCTAGATGGCTGTCTGACAGCAATGTGGAACCTGTGAATTTAGGGGGCGGCATTTGTGAGTTTCCTGCATTGTGCACGGGGCTGGACTAGATGACCCTGGAGGTCCCTTCCAACTCTGTGATTCTATGATCCTGTATATATATATTAGGGTTCTACTCCTATATGTATTTTATTTTATTAAGCAATTTGGTTTACAGCATCTTAGTTCTTTTGATCTTATACATAATTTGGAAGTTTTGTATTAATTGTACATTAGTGCAATGTAAGAGTTGGTTCATGTATATTTGTATTTATTGTTATATCATTTTCAGTATCTGGGATACTGTAATGCCTTTTCTTTATTTTAAATAAAACCATTGTTACAAAAAAAAATTACAGCTTATCTCCAGACTATTAATACCAGTTCCTCTGGAGAAAACGGCTGCTTTGGTGGGTGGGCTCTGTGGCATTGTAGCCCATGGGGGTCCCTGCCCTCCCAGGCTCCACCCCGCAATCTCCATGAATTTCCCTACTTGCACCTGGCCATCCCGCCCCCCACTCCCATCAGTGGCCACGAAGGACCTGGAATCACAACTGATTTCCAGGCTACAAAGATCCATTCCCCTGCAGGAAGCAGTGGCTTCGGAGGGTGGTTTCCATGGCAATGGATCCCACCGAGGCCCCTCCTTTCCCCAAATCCCTCCCTCCCTCAGTCCAACCTCCAAATCTCCAGAAATTTCCCAACCTGGAGTTGGCAACCGTAAACTATACCACACAGGGCGGCCACGTCAGTACCCCCATTCCGAGGTAGGCCCTCTGTTAGACTGTACACCCAGCGTCGCCCGCCTCTGGCCCTCAGTCGCAGTTTGCCATTTGGTGATTTAGCGTGGAAGACCCTTTGATTCATAGGTTCCTTCCACCTCCCATCACACAAGAGAGCTCAGTAATCAATAACAACCAAACCGTACAGCAACGTAATGGATGATGTCGTTCCGTCTGAGCCAGAAACTTCGCTTTGCCTTCCTATCTCTGGCTTAACAGAGCTCATGGCACGGACGAAATGGCCATGAATGATTTGCCACGAAGGTTGGAGGTGTTGGATTTTTGAGCCATGCGAGATTTGTAGTGGTTTCTGCACTGTGCCCTGGTGGAGCACTTTTGATTCAGGTTCCCCGGGGGAGGATGTCAAAGGAGAGAGCATCTCAGAGCCCGTGCAGAGTGCCTGACGTGGGATAATGCCAAACAGACCCCCACATATCTAGGATTCTGGAGCAAGAACTCTCAAGACAATGGGATGGCTCATACAGGCGCAACACACATTAGAGATTTCAGCAGACATACGTCTCTCTCCTCTTATCTTCTTTCTATTTCCTTATATTCTGGGCAAGATGGTAAACAGTTTGCCTGATTAATCACCTTGCTTTCCATCGATTAATCCATTCATTAATTCAGTACATTTAAACAAATGTGCGGCAGCCCATTATATAAGTGTCTTCTTGGAAAGAGTGAGATATGTTTCTTTTAATTAACAAGACAAAACCCATTTGTCTCTGTTAAAAGGATGTTTTGGAGGGTTCCCCCCTCCATTCCATGTTATTTGTTTCTTTTATACCCCAGACTTTGCTTCTTTTATGCCCCAGTAGGGATCAAGAGCCCTGTGGCACAGAGTGGTAAAGCTGCAGTACTGCAGTCCTAAGCTCTGCTCACGACCTGAGTTCGATCCCGGTGGAAGCTGGGTTCAGGTAGCTGACGAGGTTGATTCAGCCTTCCATCCTTCCGAGGTTGGTCAAATGAGTACCCAGCTTGCTGGGGAGAAAGTGTAGATGACTGGGGAAGGCAATGGCAAACCACCCCGTAAAAAGTCTGCCGTGAAAACGTAAAAGCAACGTCACACCAGAGTCGGAAACGACTGGTGCTTGCACAGTACCTTTACCTTTTTAGGGATCTAAAGTTACGATTGGTTTCATTTGCTCCCTTTTATGCTCACAATGACCCTGTTAAGGTGGGTTGGGCTGAGATTGTGCAACTGGCCCAAGGTCACCCAGCAAGCTTCCAGAGCTGAGCAGGGATTTGAACTTGGGTCTCCCAGATCTTAAATCTACACCACACTTTTCCTCTTCCAATCCTCCCCCTTTCCCCAGCTGACTT
Organism: Heteronotia binoei; assembly: GCF_032191835.1. Lineage (NCBI taxonomy): Eukaryota > Metazoa > Chordata > Lepidosauria > Squamata > Gekkonidae > Heteronotia > Heteronotia binoei. Next base: position 8,599,004 of record NC_083240.1, on the reverse strand, counting down.
TTCCTGACAGTTTCAGCAGTAAATAAGAACGTAAGAGAAGCCATGTTGGCCAAAAAAAGAAAAAAAGGTGCCATCAGGAGGTCCACCAGTGGGCCAGGACACTAGAAGCTCTCCTACTGTGCCCCCTCCAAGCACCAAGAATACAGAGCATCACTGCCCCAGAAATAAGAACATAAGAGAAGCCATGTTGGATCAGGCCAGTGGCCCATCCAGTCCAACACTCTGTGTCACATAAGAACATAAGAGAAGCCATGTTGGATCAGGCCAATGGCCCATCTAGTCCAACACTCTGTGTCACATAAGAACACAAGAGAAGCCATGTTGGATCAGGCCAATGGCCCATCCAGTCCAACACTCTGTGTCACATAAGAACATAAGAGAAGCCATGCTGGATCAGGCCAATGGCCCATCCAGTCCAACACTCTGTGTCACATAAGAACATAAGAGAAGCCATGTTGGATCAGGCCAATGGCCCATCCAGTCCAACACTCTGTGTCACATAAGAACATAAGAGAAGCCATGCTGGATCAGGCCAATGGCCCATCCAGTCCAACACTCTGTGTCACATAAGAACATAAGAGAAGCCATGTTGGATCAGGCCAATGGCCCATCCAGTCCAACACTTTGTGTCACACAGTGGCCAAAAAAACCTCAAGTGCCATCAGGAAGTCCACCAGTGGGGCCAGGACACTAGAAGCCCTCACACTGTTGCCCCACAAGCGCCAAGAATACAGATAATCATTTGCTCCAGACAGAGAGTTCCAACTATACTTTGCGGCTAATAGCCACTGATGGGCCTCTGCTCCAGATGTTCATCCAATCCCCTTTTGAAGCTGTCTTTGCTTGGAGCCGCCACCACCTCCTGCGGCAGTGAATTCCACGTGTTAATCACCCTTTGGGTGAAGAAGGACTTCCTTTTATCCGTTCTAACCCGACTGCTCAGCAATTTCATTGAGTGTCCAGGAGTTCTTGTATTGTGAGAATGGGAGAGCAGTACTTCTTTCTCATTCATTCATTCATTCATTCATTCATTCATTCATTCATTCATTCATTCACATTTTATTTATATCCCTCCCTCCCCAACCAGGCGGCTCACCTTCTCCACCTTCTCTATCCCGTGCATAATCTTGCGAGCAGAGTCATAACCTGAGTTCGATCCCAGCGGAAGCTGGTTCAGGCAGCCGGCTCCAGGTTGACTCAGCCTTCCATCCTTCCGAGGCCGGTATAAGGAGTCCCCAGCTTGCTGGGGGGAAAGTGTAGAGGACTGGGGAAGGCAGTGGCAAACCACCCCGTAAAAAGTCTGCCGTGAAAATGTTGTGAAATCAACGTCACCCCAGAGTCGGATGGAAACAACTGGTGCTTGCACAGGGGACGACCTTTACCTTTACTTTTTTACTTTGTGCTATACCACTTTGCCAGGAGAGCCAGTTTGGTGTAGTGGTTAAGAGTGCAGACTCTTATCTGGGAGAACCAGGTTTGATTCCCCACTCCTCCACTTGCACCTGCTAGCATGGCCTTGGGTCAGCCTTAGCTCTGGCAGAGGTTGTCCTTGAAAGGGCAGCTGCTGTGAGAGCCCTCTCCAGCCCCACCCACCTCACAGGGTGTCTGTTGTGGGGGAGGAAGATAAAGGGGATTGTGAGCCGCTCTGAGACTCTTTGGAGTGGAGGGCGGGATATAAATCCAATATCTTCATCTACCTCACAGGGTGTCTGTTGTGGTGGGGGAAGGGAAAGGAGATTGTAAGCCACTCTGAGACTCTTCGGAGTGGAGGCCGGGATATAAATCCAATATCTTCATCTACCTCACAGGGTGTCTGTTGTGGGGGGGAAGGGAAAGGAGATTGTGAGCCGCTCTGAGACTCCTCGGAGTGGAGGGCGGGATATAAATCCAATATCATCATCATCATCTTCTTCTTCTTCTTCTTCTTCTTCTTCTTCTTCTTCATCTCGCTGAATTATCTTGCTGCACTTCGATGAATGTTGTAATTAGTCTTATTATGACTTTATTGCGATTTCATTTTTATTTGATGTACTCTGCTCTGAGCCCCCAATGGGGGAGTGGGCGGAATAATAATAATAATTAATAATAATAATAATGTGGGGTCCCTCTCCTTGGGAAGGCCAGTGGTATTTGCTTTCCCAAAGCAGGCAGACACACATTTCCTCCCCCCTCCCCCCCTGAAAACTACCTCAAAGCGACCAGGACCAACAGAAGTGATCCGTGGAAACCTTTTTCTCCCCCTTTTGGCTCTGGGGCCTCTGGAGAAGCCCTGGAAACAGAAGTGGAAGAGCAAGAATGAGGCAGCTGGGGACCCTATAAAGAAGAGGCCCGAGAAAAGAGAGCATTGTGGGGATTTCAACGGCGGCTCTTCCACAATAGAAAAAGGGACAAAGAGTTCCGGCGACAACTGGAATGGGCCGGTGGGGGGGGGGGGAAGAGTTGCATGTGAAGTGGTCACGAGGCGAGAATATGCACTGTGAAGGTAGACAAGAGTCCCCAAGCAGCAGACACCAATTCCTAGAGAGTCATTTATTCCTGGGGCTGCTGGGATCAAGATCTCAGGGAATTTGGAAAGCCCCGCCTCACGCCAAAATGCCAAAGTTCAGGAGAGCCCCTAAAAGGAGGGCTTTTCAATAGAGCTTGGTTGCATTGAAATTCAGCACTGGGCAGAAGATGTAGCTTGCTGAGAGAGGGAGACTCAGTTCTTCAACTTAAAAAAAATTACCAACTTTCTAATCCTCCTTAAACTGCTTTAACATTGCAACAACCATCCATTTACAGATCTACAAGCTTTGTTGTTCAGTCGCACAGTCGAGCCTGACTCTTTGCGACCCCATGGACCAAGTCGCACCAGGCCCTCCTGTCTTTCACCATCCTCCGAAGTCTGCTCACATTCATGGTAGTAATGCTGTCCAGCCATCTCCTCTTTTGCCGTCCCCATCTTCTTTTGCCTTCTGGCTTGGGGGGAAAGTGTAGATGACTGGGGAAGGCAATGGCAAACCACCCTGTAAAAAGCCTGCCGTGAAAACATTGTGAAGGCAACATCATCCAAGAGTTGGAAATGACTGGTGCTTGCACAGGGGACTACCTTTACCTTTCCCCCCCAGCATCTGGGTCTTCTCCAGTGAGTGCTCCCTTCTCATTGGGTGGCCAAAGTATTTGAGCTTCAGCTTCAGCATCTGACCTTCCAGGGAACAGTCAGGGTTGATTACCCTTAGAACTGACCGATTGGATCTTCTTGCAGTCCAAGGGACTCTCAAGATTCTTCTCCAGCACCACAGCTCGAAAGCATCTTTTCTTCTGCACTCAGCCTTCCTTATGGCCCAGCTCTCACAGTCATACTTTACTACTGGGAATACCATCACTTTGACCATATGGACTTCTGTTGGCAGGCTGATGTCTCTGCTTTTTATTATACTGCCCAGGTTTGCCATAGGTGTCCTCCCAAGGAGCAAACATCTTTTAATTTCATGGCTACAAGCTAGTTTGGAATACATCTCCCTGCATTGCCTACGTCATCCAGTGAGTTCATGACTGAAGCAATAGTTATCTATGACCTCCCCAGGGTTGCCAACTCTGGGGTTGAGAATTAAGGGGTGGAGTCAGGTGGGCAGGGTTAGAGGAAGGAAGGGACCTCATTGGTATATGATGCCAAGGAGTGCACTTTCCAAGCTTCCATTTTCCCCAGGGAAATTGATCTCTGCCATTTGGAGATCACTGTCATCCCGAGGGATCTCCATGTCCCACCTGGAGGCTGGCAACCCAAGGTCCTGGCCACTAAACCATAGCGAAATAAGTCAGTATACAGTTCAAAACAGGAGATAAGATACACAGTCCACAAACCACGCACAAATATTTCTCACAGATGCTGCCAAGCAGTGTCAGCCCCCGCAGGTCCTAGCTGCGGTACCCATTTCCTGCCAGCCCAACTCTGTCCTGGAATATGCAAATAACAGTTTCCTTGAGCGTGTGCAGAACTCCCTGTGCCACTGAAGGTCAAGGACTGCCCGACTAGAGAGACAGCAACACTTCAAAGTGCTGGACGGGCGGCATCGCCTACAAAGAAAAAGCGTTTCTTGGCAAGGCATCTTGCGCTTTGCCTCAGAACGGAAGCCAAAGCGCTCTCATTTTGGCAAGATGTCCATTTGCCAGTCTGGAGAGATGCCAGCTCTCTCTCTCACACACACACACACAGACACACACACAAACACACAAGCGCACTGCTCTCCAGGCCAGCTGCAGGAGAAAAACAATCAGCCAAACCCAGCAGGAAAGGCGATTACGACTCCTGGGTGGGAAATCGGAGAGACTAGAATTTACCTAGTTTCCTAGTGCTTTGGAAAGTCTCTGAAGACAGAAATGTTGAGGTGGAAAGAGAACACCCCCCTTTCCCCCGCCCCACAGAGTGATCCACTGGGGCAAAGTCTTTGCTGGAAAGGAATAGAGAATGAAAGGAGGAGAAGAATTGCAGATTTATACCCCGCCCTTCTCTCTGAATCAGAGACTCAGAGCAGTTTACAATCTCCTATATCTTCCTCCCCCACAACAGACACCCTGTGAGGTGGGTGCGGCTGAGAGAGCTCTGACAGAAGCTGCCCTTACAAGGACAACTCCTACAAGAGCTATGGCTGACCCAAGGCCATTCCAGAAGGTGCAAGTGGAGGAGCGGGGAATCAAACCCATCAGTTAGTCAGTCAGAGATTGCAAGCCACTCTGAGACTGTGATTCAGAGAGAAGGGCGGGGTATAAATCTACAGTCTTCTTCTTACCTGGTTTCTAGGTGGCTCAGGTGGCTTTCATAAGATCAGCCACCTCTTCTGAATTGGCCCCCCTTCCCCAACCGGCCTCCGAGATGAGAAACGGAGGGCATCTTCTTTAATTATGTGCCACAAACCACTTCGTAAGGCTGTCTTTCGCTCACGAGTCCCACTGCAACGGAGTGTCACGGCTGACTTGTTTTACCTTGCAAAGGAGGGTATTGTGTCTATTCTTGCTGTGTTTCATGACACCACCTTGGTTTGATTATGGCTGCATTGCCCTCTTTTGTCTGTTATGAAACAGCGGAAGCCTCTTGGAGAGAAGAGGGGCACACACCTTTCAAGTACATAAATGAAACTGTCAAGAGTGCCGTCGGGAGTTCTTCCATCTCCCTCCTTATAACGCAGAAACAGGTCCTTACAGATAGTGTGGTGTGATGCGATCGGAGCCATGCATGTGTCCTGTCGACACTGGTGCTGATAAAATGCAGGGTTTTGTGTCTGGCAACAGTTCTGCATCTTACAAATCTTTTTTAAGGGGGGGGGGGAGGTTTCCAGGCCTCAAGAGACACCTTGATAAGGAAGAGACCCAATTTCAAAAAGCGGTCTGATTCATTCCAAACATCCACATTTTGACTGCATTTCTTCCTCGCGAAAAACGGACCCACAAATCTTGATTTCCACGTCACACCTAATGCTTCTCATTAAAACCAACACGCTCTTCAACGCTATTTTCCATCAATTGCATATAATTGGCCTATAAAAATGAAATTAAAATGGCATCATCGAAACCAAAGAATCGTTCGCGGCAACACAAATGAGGTGAATAGAAATATACAACAAGAACAGATCGTGAGCCGGTGTTCAGCTCTTGTGATCCTTTCTTATATACCCAGGGTAATGCCAATCACTACTTTGGAGTCAACAATTTTCCTCCAAGCCAGATTGGTCCAGGAATCCTAGGTGACTTTTGCCTTCCTCTGGGCACAGAGCAGGGGTCACTGGGGGAGTGGGGGAGGGTTGCTATGAATTTCCTGCATTGGGCAAGGAGCTGGACTAGATGACCCTTGGGGTCCCTTCCAGATCTACACTGAGGACTGAAGGACCTTAGGGATGATATCTGTAGAGAGTCAGTTTGGTGTAGTGGTGAAGTGTGTGGACTCTTATCTGGAAGAACCAGGTTTGATTCCCCACCCCTCCACTTGCAGCTGCTGGAATGGCCTTGGGCCAGCCATAGCTTGTCCTTAAAAGAGCAGCTGCTGTAAGAGCTCTCTCAGTCCCACCCACCTCACAGGGTGTATGTGGTGGGGGGGGGAGGTAAAGGAGATTGTGACTGCTCTGAGACTGAGATTCACAGTATAGGGAGGGATATAAATCCAATATCCTTCTTCTTCTTTTCTTCTGTATGAAATTTTTAAAAGAAAGCAAAATGGCCCAATAGATTTATCCTCATTATTGATTTGCGCGCTTCGGCTCTCCCAGATCAAGGAAGCCCTTTGCAGATATTGTCCCTGAGCTCCTTCAGTCCTCAAACACTAGGAGCTGGCAGTCGCTGGCACAACAAATTTGGCTTGGCAGGCTGCATTGTGTTAAGTGAGGCCCTGTTCCACCTTGGGGACTTCCCACTGGGCAAACAGTGGAATACCCTTCAAACTCTCCTTTGCCATGACTAACAGCATAAATTATTCCAAAGAGGATGCAAACATACTCATCCGGCTTCACTGATTTGGAATCAAGCAGAGATTAGTACAGGAGTGACCAAACTGTGGCTTGGGAGCCACATGTGGCTCTTTCACACAGATTGTGTGGCTCTTGAAGCCCCCACCGCCCTGTCTCCTGGCTGGAAGAAGGCATTTAAAGTTAAAAACAAAAAGCTCTCCCTCCCTCCATTTCCTTCCTTCCTCTCTCCCTCCCTTTCCTTCCTTCCTCTCTCCCTCCCTTTCCTTCCTTCCTTCCTTCCTTCCTTCCTTCCTTCCTTCCTTCCCTTCCTTCCTCCCTTTCCTTCCTTCCTTCCTTCCTTCCTTCCTTCCTCCCTTTCCTTCCTTCCTTCCTCCCTTTCCTTCCTTCCTTCCTCCCTCCCTCCCTTCCTCCCTCCCTCCCTCCCTCCCGGCTCTCAAACATCTGACATTTATTCTATGTGGCTGTTACATGAAGCAAATCTGGCCACCCCCAGACTAGTTGTGCGCGTGTATGGCAGGGCTAGGGTGATATAACGAATATGCATGGTTATCCAGTAAACAGGTAGTGCGCTGGGGTGCATGAGTGGCGATTCAGGCCAGATGTGCAGGGAAATGTCCTTTCTGCTAACCTGCTTAGACAAAAGGGCGGGCTGGCCCTTGATAAGAAGCAATGTTGCTTGCGGGCACCTGGGAATATTCTGCGGAGGGCAATTTAGACTTGGCAGCGGGGGGGGGGGAGGGGGCGGAAATAAACTGCCTAATTGAGTAGGCCTTTCTCCCTCTCTCTAATGGGTATTGATGGCTGCCCGAGCTAAGATCTGTCTACACAAATGCACACAGGCATACAAGGAACACAGGGAAGAAGAAGAAGAAGAAGAAGATGAAGAAGATTGATGATGATGATGATTCCTGCATTGTGCAGGGGGTTGGACTAGATAACCCTGGAGGTCCCTTCCAACTCTATGATTCTATGATGATGATGATGATGATGATATTGGATTTATATCCCGCCCTCCACTCCAAATGTCAGTGTCTCAGAGTGGCTCACAATCTCCTTCCCCCACAACAGACACTCTGTGAGGTGAGTGGGGCTGAGAGAACTCTCCTAGAGGCTGCCCTTTCGAGGACAACCTCTGCCAAAGCTATGGCTGACCAAAGGCCATTCCAGCAGGTGCAAGTGAAGGAGTGGGGAATCAAACCTGATTCTCCCAAATAAGAGTCCATGCACTTAACCACTATGGCTGACTCAAGGCCATTCCAGCAGGTGCAAGTGGAGGAGTGGGAAATCAAACCCAGTTCTCCCAGATAAGAGTTCACACACTTAACCACTACACCAGACTGGGATAAATGCGGGGGAGGGGGGGAGAGTCTGAGCAGTGACGCATAGTAAGGCAGCTCCAGCCAGCTTGGCTTCAGGGGGTGGCCTAATATGCAAATGAGCCCCTGCTGGGCCTTTTCTACAAAAAGCTGTGTGTAAAGCAGTGGTGATGTCAGGTGTGTGGCCTAATATGAAAATGAGTTCCTGCTGGGTTTTTTCTACCAAAAAAAGCCCTGGATAAATGCAAACTCCCACACTGGATGACTGAGGGATTCAGTCCTACAATAAAAAGCACATGACTCTCCAGAAATGACCTCACCAGATCAGTTCGATCAACCTTCAAGAGAAAGCTCAGCTTTTCTGACAAGGGTTAGCGAGCCCCACCCAATGGCTTAAGGACTTTAGAAGGCCAGTGTTACCTAGGAGAGGACCCCATTTTCCAGCTACCTACTCACATCCACTGGGATGGCTTGTGCCACAGGCTGGTTTGACAGTGCTTTTCACCCCAAGAATCCTAGGAACGATGGAACCCAGACAACTGTACTTTCTGCCACCAAACTTAATTCCCAGGATCCTTTGGGGGAAGTCATGAGAGCTAAGTATCTGATGAAACCAATGTCAATTTTCAGTGCAGACGTAATCTCTGTGTTGTTTAAGAAGAGAAGGAGAGAGACGTTAATTCATTTAAAATAATTATATGTCTCCTTCTGGACAAACAGTGACAGGATCCACATTAGGCTTGCCTGCTGCTGTGTTGGACAACCTCCCTGGTTGCTCCCCCCCAACACTGGGAGTAAAGCAGGTTTGAGGTCAAGGATGCAGTGACATCACTTCCGGTTGCCATATCCATGATGGTCTAGAAACTCCCCCCCCCCCCAATCTCTGTGGTTTTTACCATAGAGATTGGGAAAATTCCTAGACTGTTATATGATACAGTGGCATCACATCCAGGTCTACCCTCAGTGCTTCCTCTCCATGCCCCACCTCCAAATACTAACGGGGTTACAAGCCGCAGGCCTGGTGACCCTAGTCCATTTGCCTATTTTGAGGTTTTATTTAAGGCATGGCGGGAAATTGCACACGCTCTCTCTGTTTACCCAATTTTCAAACTCTTATTTTTAGCCTGTGTGGGAGGTCTTGTTAAAATTTTTGTCAGCGTGAGCTGCCGGCATTCTTAGACTTCAGGGTTCAGTTCTCATGGCAAAAATTAAAAGCTCTGACCGTGCCATCCTAAACCAAGTTACACCCTTCTAAGATCATTGGCAGTAATGGATTTCAAAGGGTATAATTCTGCTTAGGGTGGGGCTGTGTGTGTCTATGAACATATGAAGCTGCCTTATACTGAATCAGACCCTTGGTCCATCAAAGTCAGTATTGTCTTCTCAGACTGGCAGCGGCTCTCCAGGGTCTCAAGCTGAGGTTTTTCACACCTATTTGCCTGGACCCTTTTTTGGAGATGCCGGGGATTGAACCTGGGACCTTCTGCTTCCCAAGCAGGTGCTCTACCACTGAGCCACCGTCCCTCCCTCTATGCACGTGTGAAGCACATGCAGATAAATTAACTGTATGGCACGGTGTACATCCTGGCATGTTTTGATGGCATTGCGGGATAATTATGTATTTCTTTCGAGAAAAGAACAAACACCCTCTTTCCCTTTCGATGCATGCAGCACAGGCTACAGAAGGATAAATGAGTACAGCAGGTAGAAGAGACCCTTTGGCAGGCAGCAATTTCGGAGGCCGAGAGTTTGCCATCCTCGCTATAAGAACAGGGGTGCTATAAAAGTGTTCTCGTTTCCATCTGTGAAGCGTCGGAAGGGTGTGTCAAAATATTTCCCAACACTGCAGGAGAGCTATAAATACCACAGAAATTCATATGCTGTCCCAAGATCACCTTGGATGCTTTGGTATAAAGAGCTGACAGTTTGGTTTTTTGGGAGGGGGAGAGAGAAGCAGAGCCTCCAAAGTGTGAAAATGTCCTCTTCTGGCTTGCACGAAAAGCATGCCTTTTAAAAGCTCATCTGCTTTTGTTGTGTATGTGGACTCAAGTGAGAACTGAATTGGCTGTTCCTGCCTGGCCCTACGAAGAATGGGGCTTGGAGACTTGGGAACAATGGGTAGCGGGATTCAAATCCCTGCTGCCCTGCTCCAATCACGGCCCCCCTGCTGGTTTGAGTGGTCCAATAGCGTGCTTGCATGGAAACCCTGATGTGTATATATAGTTGGCCTGTTGGTCCACTTCTGCAGTCTTTCAGTGCAGTCTACCTTATGCTGTACTTAATAAAGAGCTGAGAATCACTACCACCTCGCCTCTTCCATGCGTTGAACCCACTATATTATAGCTTTGCATGACAGGGCACGCAGGCAGAACTTGCTTGAAGGGGCTTTCCAGCAGCTTAAATCCCTACCCTGCAATATTTCCAGTCCCCGCTCTTGCAGTTTGGCTCTCTTACAGAAAACTAAGGAAAGGGGATAGATCCAAGTGGGCAGTGAAGCGACAGAACAAAGCAGGGGTCAAGTTGCACCTTTAAGACCAACGAAGTTTCATTCCGAATGTAAGCTTTCATGCGCTAGAAGCACACTTCATCGGACAATAGGATGGAATGGCCAACAGTCTTAGAACCAGATACGCTTAGAATCTGGGTACAGACCGCTAAATCCTGCATGAAATTCTTTCTTATTCCTGAATCCAAAGGATCTGGTTAGGTCCTGAATGATGGCAGTCGATACTGCAGATCCTAGGGATTTATTGACAAATATAATTCTTGGCTTGAAGTCTCAAAGGTGAAACTCGACTCGTACTTTGTTCTAGGGAAGGGGGAAACCACCTGTGCCGCTCTCAGCTCCCTGGATAAAAATGACTGGACCAGGGATCCCCAACGTAGGCTCATGGGCACCATGGCACCCACTGGAACCAATCCTGCTGCCCATGAAGTGGTTTTCAGAAAGTGGGTGAAGCTAGGGGTGCCAGCCTCCAGGCAGGACCTGAGAATCCCCTGGAATTACAGCCCATCTCCAGATTACTGTGCACAATTCTGGTCACCACACCTCAAAAAAGATATTATAGCATTGGAAAAAGTGCAGAAAAGGGCAACTAGAATGATTAAAGGGTTGGAAGACTTTTCCCTATGAAGAAAGATTAAAATGCTTGGGGCTCTTTAGCTTGGAGAAACATTAACTGAGGGTGACATGATAGAGGTTTACAAGATTATGCGTAGGATAGAGAAGGTAGAGAAAGCACAATACTTTCCTCACAATACTAGAACTCATGGACACTCAATGAAATTGCTGAGTAGTCAGGTCAGAACGGATAAAGGGAAGTACTTCTTTACCGAAAGGGCGATTTAACACACATGGAACTCACTGCCACAGGAGGTGGTGGCTACAGGCATAGCCAGCTTCAAGAGGGGACTGGATCAACATCTGGGGCAGAGGTCCATCAGTAGCTATTAGCCACAGGGCAAAAATGGAACTCTCTGCCTCAAGCAGTGATGCTCTGTATTCTTGGTCTTCGGGGGGGGGGGCAGTGGGAGGGCTTCTAATGTCCTGGCCCCACTGATGGACCTCCTGATGTCACCTGTCTCTCTTTTTTTTTTTACCACTGTGTGACACAGTGTTGGACTGGCTGGGCCATTGGCCTGATCCAACATGGCTTCTGTTATGTTCGTATGTGACGCAGAGTGTTGGACTGGATGGGCCATTGGCTTGATCCAACATGACTTCTCTTAAGTTCTTCTGTGACACAGAGTGTTGGACTGGATGGGCCTTTGGCCTGATCCAACATGGCTTCTCTTATGTTCTTCTGTGACACAGAGTGTTGGACTGGATGGGCCATTGGCCTGATCCAACATGGCTTCTCTTATGTTCTTATGTGACACAGAGTACTGGACTGGATGGGCCTTTGGCCTGATCCAACATGGCTTCTCTTCTGTGACACAGAGTGTTGGACTGGATGGGCCACTGGCCTGATCCAACATGGCTTCTCTTCTGTGACACAGAGTGTTGGACTGGATGGGCCACTGGCCTGATCCAACATGGCTTCTCTTATGTTCTTATGTGACACAGAGTGTTGGACTGGAGGGGCCATTGGACTGATCCAACATGGCTTCTCTTATGTTCTTACTACAGAGATCACTTCCCCTGGAGAGAGTGACTGCTTTGGAGGGTTGGCTCTGTGGCACTGAACCCCGGTGAGGCCCAGGCTCCGTCCCCAAATCCCCAGGAGTTCCCCAACCTGGATTTGGCAACCCCATCCTTTGCCAGCGGGCAAGAAAGACTTGGCAACCAATCAGGGCTCTTTCCCAGCCCAGTTTCAGGATAGGCCACTGGAAGCACGATTGGCCATGTAGATGAAAATATCGTTGCTTCAGCGGCCACTGGTAGCCTGCTGGTTTTAATTTCTCACTCCTCTTTCCCAGTGTATTTTAAAAACATAACCTTCTCCCCTGCACTTGGACTTCCTCTGGGCATGTGTATGGCTCTGCCTTTTGTGGCAGCCATTTTGAGGGCGGGCCCACCTCCGGGTCAGCATTCCAAAAGCTCAAAAAGGCCGAGGACCCCTTACGAGATGACGGTTGCAACCACACACGCTAAATAATGCACTTGCAATCCACCTTCGGTGCACTTGCCAACTAAGTTTTGCCAAAGTGGATTGAAAGTGCATTATTTAGTATGTGCGACTGCAGCCAAAGACAGGCTGACTAGGGAAACACTCAGCCTGGATGCTCTCTGGAGGACTCCCGACCACAGTTTTCTTCTCCCTGTTCTTCTGCACAGAGTTGTTGTGTCACAAGCAGGGTTGCCAGTTCCCTGTCAGAAATTTTCTGGAGATTTGAGGATGAGCCTGGGAAGTGCAGGGTTTGGGGAAAAGAGGGACCTCAGGGAGGGAATATAATGCCATAACGCCACACAGTACAATCTCAGAATTCCAAAGCTGCCGTTTTCTTCAGGGGAATTGACCTCTGTCATCTGGAGCTCAATCCATAACTCCAGGAGATCCCCAGATCCCAGCTGGAAGTTGGCAACCCCAAGACAGTAGGGACAATTGTATCCCCCCACCGCAAGCTGGATAAGAAAGGTACATCGAACCCAGAATTCTTTTCCCCAGCAGCCCTCTCTCAGATCACCAAAAGCAGATCCAAGTGGGCAACCGTGTTGGTGTGAAGCAGTAGAACAAAGTAGGAGTCAAGTTCGCACCTTTAAGACCAACAAAGTTTTATTCAGAATGGAAGCTTCCGTAGGCACAGATACTTCATCAGACAATTGAATTGGGTACAGAGAGCAGAGCTACTTATGGCTGTGGGTAACGGTTAAGAATGCAAAGTGGTACAAAGTTAGAATCACTTTGCATTCTTAACCCCTGCCCACCAGCTATAAGTAGCTCTGCTGACTGTACCCCATTCCACTGTCTGATGAAGTAAGCGTGCCTAAGAAAGCTCACATTCGGAATAAAACTTTGTTGGTCTTAAGGGTGCTACTTGTCTACTTCTTAGATCACCAAAGAGTATCTCTGGCTGCCACCGAAGGGGGCGTGGGGAGCAGCGTTCCCTCTAAGCTGAGTTAGCATGAGCGAGCTCACGGATTTTTAGCCTCCAGCTCACACATTTTTGTCTTCGCTCCGGAAGGATGACCCCAGAGCACAATAATTTATGCAGTAGCTCACAAAGTAGAATTTTCCACGGCTTCCGTTTTCTCCAGTCTGCAGTCTGGAGATGAGTTGTGATTCTGGGGGAATCTCCAGATGCTCCCTGGAGGCTGATCATCCCTAGAGCCCCTGTCAGAAGCAGAAACTTTCTAGGTACCCCCCTGGCAGACATCATCCTCGCTTTGGCTCTCTATGAAGAACTGAGCGTGACCGTAAACTGTCTTTTGCCGAGGGCTCAGAGGTTGCAAGTAGCAGGCCTGAAAGAACCCGCCCTTTGTTGAGAGGCGAAGATATCTGCTCTTCCATTCCAAACATTAGCGTGTAAATTATCTGAAAGTAAAAAGAGACCGGAAGACTTGGGTGTCTTGGAAGACAACGAAGTCTCGTTTCTGTACGTACTTTGCAAGGAAAAGCAAAGAAGAGCGAGAGAGAGAGTCACTTAGGGATGCCAGTGACGAGTGATAGGGAAGAGGGAACTGTGCTGACAGGCAAGGAAAGGCCAGCATGAATTCTGCATGAGGCTGAGGTGTGCGTTGCCATGGAGACCTGTTAGGCCGGAGCTCTATCCGAGACACTCATCAGAGGCGCACAGTCCCTCCTCCCCTCCGGGCCCTCCCCTCCCTCCATCAATATTAATTATATCACCCTGGGCTTGTTCCAGAAAGGGGGAGGACTCCCGCCAGCTTAGGCAGGCTCTGGAGGAACAGCTGGAGGCTGCCCTATTTAAACAGCGGCGGAAGACTCCGGGAAAACAAATGCAGGTTACGGAAAGCATGGCGGCCCCGCAGAGGCCCATACATCTTCCTCGAATGCGTTGCAACCTCACGGAGATCCCCGATCCGGAGTTAGAGGCTTTCAGCAAAAGCTGGCCGGCTTGTCAAAAGTTCTGCAGTCCCGAATGAGCTGAGCTCCGCGGTCGAGCCTGGATCCACTGGCCGATTCGGAAGGAAGTGTAGCGATGTTGGCGACTGCCACGTTTGGCGACACTGTGCCTACAAGGTCCCCCTCCATGACCTAGACCACACACAACCCCCGGCAACTCCAATTAAAGGATCTCTGATTGCTATCCCAGGAAAGGGCTTTCTGTTTAGCAGCTGCCAGTCAGAGCAGGCAATACTGAGTCGGTGGACCAATGGTCTGACTCCTGATAACGTTATGAATTAGAGTGAGCTCGCTCACAGTTTTTTCACCTCCAGCTCACACATTTTTGTCTCAGCTCAGGAAGGATGGCCCCAGAGCAAACTAATTTATGCGGTAGCCACAGTAGGTTGTTGAAGGCTTTCACAGCCGGAGTCCATTGGTTGTTGTAGATTTTCCGGGCTGTGCAGCTGTGGTCTTGGCATTGTGAGACATAACATTTCACCAGGAGGTGGTGGGCTCCCCTTCCTTGGAGGTTTTTAAACAGAGGCTAGATGGCCATCTGACAGAAATGAAGATCCTGTGAACTTAGGGGGAGGGGTTTGTGAGTTCCCTGCATTGTGCAGGGGGTTGGACTAGATGACCCTGGAGGTCCCTTCCAACTCTATGATTCTATGACCAGCAACTGTCACTGGCATCCTCAGAGGTGTAACCCAGAAAACTGAAGTTCTCTCTGGCCCAGAGAGAACTCCCGTTTTCTGGGTTACACCTCTGAGGATGCCAGTCACAGGTCTCACAATGCCAAGACCACGCCCACACGGCTCGGAAAATCTACAACAACCAACAGTAGCCACATTGCTCACTCACAACTTTCATGCCAGTAGCTCACAAAGTAGATTTTTTTGCTCAGCTTAGAGGGCACATTAGGCATGGGTAATTAAGGGATAGAGGGAGAAGGATTTATCCCTGCCAAAGGCCTCCAGGACTAGCCCTGACCTGGATAGCATAAGAGTAGCCCAATCCTGGAAGCTATGCAGGGTCAGCTGCGGCTAGGAATTTATAGGGGGATCGCCAAGAAATCCCAAGGTTGTGACGCAGAGGCAAGCAACAGCAAACCACCTCCGAAACATCTCTTGCTTTAAAAAAGAAAAGAAAAGAAAAGCCTAGTGGTGGATAATGCCAGGGCTTTTGGGGGGGGGGGGGTAGAAAAAGCCCAGCATGAACTCATTTGCATATTAGGCCACACCCCCTGATACCAAGCCAGCCGGAACTGCATTCCTGATTCTAAAAAGTCCTGGATAATGCTAAAAAAAGAACTATAACTTTTCCGGATTATTTTTCATGTGGGAATTTCGGTTCAATTGCAAATCATATACTGGTCTGGCGTTAATTTGCTTTTAATTTGGTTATGTACTGTTTGTACTTGTGTTTCATTTGGATGCTTATTGGTGGCTAGCTGATTTTGTTGGATCATCATTTTGATTATTATTTTGACTATGATCCTGAATGTTAATCTGTTTATTGAAATAAACTTGTTTTTATATTAAAAAAAACCTATCACTTCTGACTGCCAGACAATCTTAGCATCCCCTGGCTATATAACACACACTGCCATACGATAATTAATTGTTACCCCCAGGACGAAGCTGTTAGCAAGGAGTTGGACTGCAAAAAGGGAAAAGGTCTTTGGACTCGCAGGTAGGGAAGGGTTCAAGCATGGTTGCCAATCCCCAGGTGGGGGCAGGGGATCCTCCGGGTTGGAGGCCCTTCCCCTGCTTCAGGATCGTCAGAAAGTGTGAGAGGGAGGGAAATGTCTGCTGGGCACTCCATTATTCACTATGGAGAGCAATTCCCATAGGGTATAATGGAGAACTGATCTGCGGGTATCTGTGGCTCCGGAGGGGGCTGTTTTTTGAGGTAGGGGCACCATATTCTCAGCATACCATCTAGTGCCTCTCTTCAAAACACCCTCCAAGTTTCAAAAAGATAGGACCAGGGGGTCCAATTCTAGGAGCCCCAAAAGAAGGTGCCCCTACCGTTCATTATTTCCAATGGAAGGAAGGCATTTAAAAGGGGTGCAGTCCCTTTAAATGTGATGGCCGGAACTCCCTTTGGAGTTCAGTTATGCTCGTCACAACCTTATTCCTGGCTCCACCCCCAATGTCTCATGGCTCCACCCCCAAAGTCTCCAGATATTTCTTGAACTGGACTTGGCAACCCTAGGATCAAGACAGGACAGGTGTCTCTGTGGTTGGGGAAGAGGAGAAGAGTTTACAACAAACAAGCAAAACTTGGCATCTCCTTTTGTTATTTCCACCATGACAAAGATTCTGGGCTCAGTCAGCTGGTGGGCTGCTAATCACCCGAAGCACTGATCAGCTTTGCAGGTAGACGGGGCAAAGCGAAGAGTGGGAAGGGAAGGCTAACATCAGATGTCGAGTGGGTCAGAAAAGGGACTGCTGCCTTTGAGCCTCCCTTTATAAGCGCTGGCTTCTCGCCTCCCTTCCTTTTCGCAGCCTCCACAACACCGCCTCCCACTCCTTACTGGAAATAAAACACAGCCGAGAAGAGGAATCTGCTCCCGAGGAATGTTTGGCAGCAAAAAACCCAGAGGAAACAGCATGACACGCATTATGGGGAACGCTTAAATGAAAAGGAGGCAGTCTGCGCAAGTGAGGAGTGTGAAAATTAAGAAAAGCCAGGAAGGTGGGAGCTCAGGATCCTTTCCCTCAAGTATCTTTCAGAGCACAGGACTGCATTCAAAAAGATGGCGAGTTCAGGTTGCAAGTGGCCCTGAGTCCACCTGTGGGATAAAAAGGTCAAGGTAGTCCCCTGCACAAGCACCGGTCGTTTCCGACTCTGGGATGACGTCGCATCACGACGTTTTCACGGCAGACTTTTTTACGGGGTGGTTTGCCACTGCTTTCCCCAGTCATCTACACTTTCCCCCCAGCAAGCTGGGGACTCATTTTATCAACCGCGGAAGAATGGAAGGCTGAGTCAACCTGGAGCCGGCTACCGGAACCCAGCTTCCGCCGGGATGGAACTCAGGTCATGAGCAGAGAGTTCGGACTGCAGCACTGCAGCTTTACCGCTCTGCGCCACGGGGCTTCCTTTTACTTGTGGGCTAGGGCAGGATAGAAACCCGAAAATTAAATTAAATTAAGTCTTGCAAGGGGTCAGGCCAACAAGCAGGTGTGTCTTGAGCTAGGTGCCAAAGGGTTGCCAGATGAGGATTCGCTCTCTGCGCCACCACCTGGGTTTGGCCAGAGGAGGGAACTGCAACAAGAGCAGCCAGGGAAAAATCTTGACAGCCATTGGCCACAGCAGGCCAGCATGCCCGATGACCCCCTCTAAAGGTGTGCAGGTGTGGTTGGATTGATTGCTGGCCCATGCAGAGAAGCCTTGGCAGCTACAAGCACAGCAGCAAAGAGGGGGCTTGATAAACATACGGAGCAGAGGTCCATGAGTGGCTCTTAGCCACAGGGTAGAGCTGGAACACTCTGTCTGGAACAGTGATGCTCTGTATTCTAGGTGCTTGGGGGGGGCGGCAACAGTGGAAGGGCTTTTGAAGTTCTGGCCCTGCTGGTGGACCTCCTGACGGCACTTGGGTATTGGCCACTGTGACACAGTGTGTTGGACTGGATGGGCCACTGGCCTGAACCAAGATGGCTTCTCTTATGTCTGGGGCAGATGCTCTGTATTCTTGGTGCTTGGCAGGAGGGCAACAGAGGGAGGGCTTCTGGAGTTCTGGCCCCACTGGTGGACCTCCTGATGGCATTTGGGTTTTGGCCACTATGTGAGACACGAGAGTGTTAGACCGGATGGGCCACTGGTCTAATCCAAGATGGCTTCTCTTACGTTCTTATGTCTGGGGCAGATGCTCTGTATTCTTGGTGCTTGGTGGAAGGGGCAACAATGGAAGGGCTTCTGGAGTTCTGGCCTTCCTGTGGACCCTGGGTTTTGGCCACTGTGCGACGCTGAATGTTGGACTTCCGGGTCAGTGGCCTGATCCAACATGGCTTCTGTTACGTTTTTATGCCGCCACTTGATCAGCAGTCACAAGGACATAACACAAAGCCTGTTTTGACTACTCACATGTGAAATCAGTTATAGCCGCTAGGAGAATTTCATGCACAAGCAAACAGTAATGACTGTGGCGGAACCGGCCCGATTCTGCCTTCAGGCCCGGTCCCGTCACACTTGGTTTGCAGCAGGCGCTCGGGAAGGGAGGCTGCTTGCCTGGGAGGCTCCAGGCAGTAAGACAAAGTAAGTCATTCTCTTAGGCAGATCAAGTATAGACCAGGGACAGTACGATGCGTTTAAAAACCACCTTTATTTTGTTATGCTGTTTGCTGTGCTAACTTTTTAAAGGCAACTGTTTTTGTTTTGTGTTTTTCTTTTCCTATATTTTTCTCTTTTAAATAAATGTTTTTTTCTGTTTTAAATGCTGGCAGTTCATCTCTGTACCACATAGATCCCAGACCGCTTTAGACCACGCTGTGTTGAGAAGGGGGCCCCAGGTGAAGGGCGGGAAGGCATGCAGTTGGATAAGGTGCCAATCCTCCAGGGGTGCCCCAAAGAAGCGCTGAGGTCTCTGTGAAACCCAAGTGCAGGGCGGCAGAGGACCTTGAGGCCTGGCCTCACAGCTGGAGAGGGGGATTGGGAGTCCTGTTCCTCTCAATCTGAACCCCGGGACTGAGCAGGTGGTGGCAGCGAGCCCAAGGGGCAGGAGGAGAGATAGCTCCCTCCAGGAGTTGGCGACTCCATAGGGAGCTGACGGGACCGGGTCTGAAGGCAGAATCGGGCCGGTTCCGCCACAATGACGCCTCCACATCTTCCAGGAGCAGCCTCTTCCTCTGGGAGGCCCAACTTTGGAAGAAATGTGGTTTTCCTTGGTGGTCTCCCTGCCAAACGTTGGACCAGGCCCGTAGCTACATTGGGTTCTTCGGGGGGGGGGAAGCAGGCCATTTCATTCAACTCCCCCTTCCATCTGTACGGCCTCTCCACTGGAGGGCCTCCAATCTGCCCCCTTTGCTCACCACCACTCTGAATAAGTGCAGAACCGCTTGAGAGAAAGATAGAGATGAGCTCTGCCATTTATTTGGTACGTTACCCACTCCCTGCAACTTGGGCACCTTCCCAATGCAGTTCGTGATCTCAGTAGTGAGCACAGCAAAGTCCTGCTCGTAGACCGCAAAGTCAGAAGTCATTTTGGGCCCCACTGCCCCCCCCCCCTAAAATTTTCTCCCCTGCCCCCCCTCCGCCTAAAATTTTCTGGACCAGCGCCAACCCTCCTTAGATTCCGAGACCTGATGAGACCTGCCTGGGCTATGCAGGTCAAGGTGGGGGAACATCCCACTCCTTAAATCCCTAAATTCATCAGCATCCACCACGGAGAATGCGAGGGGAACACAATAGTCAGATTAACGCAAACGGAATCTGCTTAAGGAAAATCAGTTTGCAGCTCCTGCCTCCCGCCCCCAATCGCCATTCATCTCTAGTGAGGGGCACGCTAGAAGTCTTCCATCTTTGCCACCGCCTGGCAGAAACAGCCTGGAGAGGGGAGAAAATCGGCATGTTTTGATGTTTTTTTTATCCTCAGCGGGAGTTTTATCTGGAGTGAAAATGACAGAAGGCAAGAAGCATGGCTGACACCGGAGTGGGGGGTGGAGGGAGGCCGAAGACGCAGATGCCACCGAGAGGATTGTCCATGGGAATTCAGTCGCAGGTGAGCCGGCTGCTTGTTCCAAAGACACAATCCTTCCATTCTGCCCTTCGGAAGCACTTGGGCTCCCGTACTGCGTTGCCATGGCAAAGGAAGAAAGTATGCATATTGGAGGGGGGGAGAGCCACAAAGAACAAGTGGTACCAGAAGGGGACAGATGGGCGAACCAGCAGGGGACAGGAGACTGGAAGTGACCTGGGGACTGAACAGCTGGTCTCAAACACTGATGGCTGCCCAGCTGGGCTCTCAATTGGATGAATGATGTGCCAAAAACCCTTTCGTTCAAGGAGTTCAAGAGAACCGGGCCTGTCTTTTGGGGGGGGGAGGGGATCAGGGCTTTTTTTGTAGTAGGAACTTCTTGCCGTATTAGGCCCCACATTCCCATGTAGCCAATCCTCCAAGAGCTTACAGCAGGCCCTGTAAGAAGAGCCCTGTAAGCTCTTGAAGGATTGGCTACATCATGGGGGTGTGGCCTAATATGCAAAGCAGTCCCTGCTACCAAAAAAGCCCTGGGGGGGATTAAAGCTTATGGCAGGGGTCCTCAAACTTTTTAAATAGGGGGCCAGTTCACTGTCCCTCAGACTGTTGGAGGGCCGGACTGCCGTTACTGTACAAGGCCGCGGGCCATCAGTTCTCCGTCTTCTGCATCTCTCTCCCTTCCCCACACCACACACCCCGGCCTGGGAACTCACCTCACCTCGGTATCACCTCACACTCTGTTTCCGCCGCCTCAGCCCAGTGCCGGAAGTGTGCGTTGCTAACGCGAGTTTAGGTCGAACGTCACTTCCGGTCTGATTTTGCCATAACCCGGCGGGCCGCATAAACGTCCTCAGCGGGCCGCATCTGGCCCGCGGGCCGTAGTTTGAGGACTCCTGGTTTATGGTATGGTCCAGGATGAGAAGTCTCTGGTGGAGATGCTGTAGATTATTTAGGAATGTTTCATACTCCCCCCCCCCTCCCCACTGGCCGCTTCTCTTGTAAAACAGTTTTGGGCCCAGACAAAGACCGGAATAACCCTGTAAGTTTCACAGCACGGTGGATCCGAATCGCTCCAATTCTAGCCTGGCACTCGAAGCCACATTTTTCAGGCACAGGGAAAACGAGTAATGAAATCGGTCTGGAGAGATCTGGGGCGACCGAGCCCCCTCAGTATAATGAAGC
This sequence comes from Heteronotia binoei, assembly GCF_032191835.1. Lineage (NCBI taxonomy): Eukaryota > Metazoa > Chordata > Lepidosauria > Squamata > Gekkonidae > Heteronotia > Heteronotia binoei. The sequence continues at coordinate 8,577,859 of NC_083240.1, read as the reverse complement.
ATAAAAAGATCCCTGCCAGGTTAGATTAGAGGCCCTGCTTCTCTTCCAGCCTCCTGTGTGTCCCAACGGAGCCAGCCAGACAAAAGTAGGAAGCCACGCAGTCGGGCTGCTGGCTTGGAACGAGGTCTCTAGGGTTTCAGGCCGAGAAAGGTCTTTCACAACACCTGTGACTTTTTCAGTGACGATGCCAAGGGCTGAAACAGTATGCATGTGCTTCACCATGGCCCCCAAGGAGCCCTGTGGCACAGAGTGGTAAAGCTACAGTACTGCAGTCATAAGAACGTAAGAGAAGGCATGTTGGATCAGGTCAATGGCCCATCCAGTCCAACACTCTGTGTCACACAGTGGCCAAAAAACCCCAAGTGCCATCAGGAGGTCCACCAGTGGGGCCAAGACCCTAGAAGCCCTCACACTGTTGCCCCACAAGCACCAAGAATTCAGAACATCACCTGCCCCAGACAGAGAGTTCCAACTATTTGTGGCTAATAGCCAGTGATGGGCCTCTGCTCCAGATGTTTATCCAATCCCCTCTTGAAGCTGGCTATGCCTGTAGCCGCCGCCACCTCCTGTGGCAGTGAATTCCACGTGTTAAATCACCCTTTGGGTGAAGAAGGACTTCCTTTTATCCGTTCTAACCCGACTGCTCAGCAATTGTCCATGAATGTCCATGAATTCTCATACTGTGAGAAAGGGAGAAAAGGCCTTCTTTCTCTACCTTCTCTATCCTGTGCATAATCTCGTGAACAGAGTCCAAGCTCTGCTCACGGCCTGAGTTTGATCCCGGCAGAAGCTGGGTCCAGGTAGGCGGCTCAAGGTTGGCTCAGCCTTCCATCCTTCCGAGGTCGGTAAAATGAGTACCCGGCTTGCTGGGGGTAAAGTGTAAATGACTGGGGAAGGCAACGGCAAACCACCCTGTAAAAAGTCTGCCATAAAAACGCTGTGAAAGCAATGTCACCCCAGAGTCAGAAATGACTGGTGCTTGCACAGGGGACTTATCTTTACCTTTCACATGGCTCCTCCCTGTGAATTCTCCTTTATCTAATGTCTGCCTGCAATCAAGTCAAACCTGTTCCTCATTGCCTCCTGCTTCAAACTTTTTTAATTGGGAAGCGTCTGGGATAGGATTGGGGGACTTCTGCGTGAAAAGCAGGTGCCCTAGCACTGAGCTACAGACCCCTCCCCCCCCGCACTCGATGCTTCTGAGAAGATCTCAAGCAAGGCAACCCAGTTTCCCTACTTTGTTTGTCAGCAGCCTGTGATGTTTAAGTGGTCCGCTGACGCTGAACATGGAAATTCCATATCGTTTTCACAGCTGGTAAACAACTATTTGGAAAGCGACACCACACGTCACTTTTTTGGGTGCCACAATTTTAGCATCGATGGCTTCGTTTCAGAGGTTCCGAAGAGCCTGGGGGTTGGGGAGAGAGGCAGGTGAGCGTCGCCACGCCTTCAGTGGCAGCATCAAAAGGGCGAGAGTGAGAAGCAAGGACTTGGAATGCCGTCCGGAGGACAGGATTAGGGGACTTTGCTGCCCGGATCAAAATCCGAGCAAAGGAACTGCGCTGCGAAATCGGAAACAATTATCCTATCGTCTCCCCCACCCCAGCAAACTTCGCCACACACACACACACACACACACACACACACACAAAAACCCCAATGCAGAAATGGATCCCAGGAGACGATCCAAACGTCAACAGAAATGTAAGTGGGAGAGGAGACGAAAACCTCTCTCACACACACATATTCTCAAGAGATCAAAAGTGGCATCTAATAACTAACCACTGTTACCGTCTTTCTTGCAAAGGTTTTTTTCTTGAAAGCGAGAAAGCTATCTTTAGCATCCAGCCTCCCCTCTAGAGTACACCTGAAACAGCCTCAGCTCAGCTCAGACTGAAGCACTCTCAGCTGAAACCGAGAACGGAGGAAGTTCAGACAAGAGGGGTGGGGGTGGGAAGAGACACGTACCAACCATCCTGACTCCCCTCTCCCCTCCCACCCCCACTAAGCATATAAACGCAGCCCAGCAACAGAGTTACTATACCAGCGTATTCTGAGATTGTACACCATGAAAACGCACTCGAGAAATCATTAAAACTTCCTGAGGAGGCTGCCTGCTGCAACTATGCATGATTTCACAGCTCCAGGTTGCCGCTTTCCCATCAGCCTCCATTTCAAACAGACCATTTCTGCCCGTGATCGGTTGGTTCAAAATGGCCCCGATGCACAGAACGGCCCATCCTCAGAGGAGGCTGCCACCTGCATCTCTGCGTGAGGCCCCGCTCTGGCCATTCCCTTCCTTCCAACATGGAAGCACACCCAGAAAGGTGACTCATGCAGAACTGTAAAAACTCCTCTTTTGCAAAAGGGTAATACTCTTGAGCAGCGTTCCCCCTAAGCTGAGGGAGCGTGAGCTAGCTCACAGGATTTTAGCCTCCAGCTCACACATTTTTGTCTTAGCTCAGGAAGGATAACCACAGAGCGCACTAGTTGATGCAGTAGCTCCCCACTTTGAGGCCAGGAGCTCACAACTTTAATGCCAGTAACTCACAAAGTAGATTTTTTTTTTCTCACAAGACTCTTCAGCTTAGATGCAAACATTGCTCTTGAGCGCTCTACAAAGCAAACTTTCTGGGGGGGGGGACAAGCACACCTTCAATTTTAAGCCAGGGAAAAGAGCATCGTCTCAGACTCTCTCTCTCTCTGTCTGCCACCAGTTTGGGCAACGCTGCCTGATTGCCATTATGCTCAAAAAGCAAACTGCATCTCATGAGCATCTGTGGGGACTAGCCTGCCACGCCGAGATACGCAGGACTGACGCTGCCTGAGGTGGAAAACCTTAAAAAGCCCCCTTTTATTGCATGCTAATTAACAGGAGGTTGCAATCCGCTGGGATGCTCCCCTGCTCACGCCTCAAACCAGAAAGCGATTAAGTCCTCTCTCTGCGAAGCATCAATGAGATCTCGCTCTCTTTCCCCTTCCTGGCTGTTGGGGTCCCTGCAGACACGGTGGGGTGACAGACCTGTGCTCGGTGGGGTGACAGGCATGTGCTCGTTCTTAAGGCTCCAGGGGGTGGTTTTGCACTGGATTCCGGCAAAAAACGTGTCTGCAAGAGAGGGGGATCGGGAGAGAGGGAGAAAGCGGGAAGTGGCAAAGCATCCCTACGGCAGCATTTTTTTTTTTTTGACGAGGTGAACGTGCAGGGAGGATAATGAGCTCCTACATCGCTCCCAGCGATGTTCCATCCCGGACAAGCCTCTCCCGCTAACAACTGACAGGCTCCTTCCTTCGCTCTGCCGGCAGCTGAGTCTGAAATTCCTGGCTGAGCGGGCAAATGGTCAGCAGGGGCCAGCAGCCGTCCAGCAGAGGGGGGGGGGGTTGACCATTTCAGGCGAGGCCTAAAGACGTGGGGGAAAGGCAAATCCTGCCTCCCTCCCCCAAGCAAAGCAGAATGAAAATGTCAACCAGCAAACAGGAATACCCCCCCCACACACACACAAACATCTTTCCCCAAGACATCACCACCCCGATCCTTCGAAAGAGCAGCCCCGTGGCGCAGAGTGGTGAAGCTGCAGTACTGCAGTCCGAACCCTCTGCTCACGACCTGAGTTCGATCCCGACGGAAGCTGGATTCAGGTTGCCGGGTCGAGGTTGACTCAGCCTTCCATCCTCTGGGGTTTGGTTTCATCTAGGGCTGTGCCTCCCTGACAGGGGTCCTGCGATGAGAGTGAAGGGTGCCGGTCTCCAGGTAGAGCCCGGACAGCTCCTGAAATCACAACAGATCTCCAAACAGCGGTCCGTTCCCCTGGAGAAGACGGCTGCTTTGGACTCTGTGGCAGGTTGAGGTGTGTGTTGAAGTCCTTCCCCTCCGCAAGCTCTTTAAGGCTCTGCTCCCAAATCTAAGAGAGCATACTGGACTCTCCCTCTTTGCAGTGGTAAAGCCCCCTCCCCACATATATTGAGGACCCTACATACACATCACGGTACATATTCTGAACAAACATGTAGCAGGAACTTTTTTGTATATTAGGCCACACGCCCCTGATGTAGCCAGCCCTCCGGGAGCTTCCGGTAGGCCCTGTAAGAACAGCCCTGTAAGCTCCTGGGGGATTGGCTACATCAGGGGGGCGTGGCCTAATATGCAAATGCAGGTCTTTTTTTGCAGCGGGAGCTCCTTTGCATTTTAGGCCACACACCCTGATGTGGCCAATCCTCCAAGAGCTCTTAGTACAGGGCCTACTGGAAGCTCCAGAAGGATTGGCTACATCAGGGGGGCGTGGCCTAATACGCAAAGGAGCTCCAGCTACAAAAGAAGCCCTGCAGCTGAGGACAAAGGAAAAGCTCTGCCGGCCCAGATGGGGGTCATTAGAGCAGCAGGTGTGTGCGTCAGGTGACCGTGGGGGGGGGGGGCGGAAATGGGATTTAGCCCACCACCACTTAATAGGTTCAAGAGCACCCTGAAGGATTAAGAGCTCAGCTCAGGAGGCACAAAAGCCTCTTCTCTTCCCACACTCAAAGGCAGACCCCTCCTTCCCCAAATATGCCCTTGAGGGAAGACAACTGGAGAGTCAGGCCTCCCTGGCCCTGATCCACCCTCTTTTCTAGTCCCCGTACAGCCAGGCCTGGCCTCCATCTTCTCTCCGTTAAGCGTCTCTTCTCCATCCCCTGCCAGTCTCCAGAGCGGAGGAGGAAAGAGGTCACGGACGCCTCTCCGAGGCCTAAGGAGGAGTATCGGGCCAGCTTATCGTCAAAGCCGCGGCTGTCTGAGAGAATTTGTTCTGTGGAAAACTGACGCAGGCGGACACGGCAGCCCCGGGCCTTGGCGAGATGGATTACTGATGGGGTGGATCAATTTCTCCGCTCAAGCTGCTGGAAGTCAGACGCCGACTCCTCAAAAGCCGCGCCGGACGCCCGCTGGCTGCCGTGGGAATATGTAGAAAGGAGACCACTGAGTTGCAGGGCAGGAAGAAAGAAGCCGGCTCCTGTGCGTCTTCGCGCCATTAAGCCCCCGCAGCGGTGGGCCCTGCTTCCCTTGGCTATGAATTTGCCCAGCCAGACATGACACCTTATCTTGGTTCTTGTCAAACAAAAAAAAGATATTGGACTGGATTAGCCCTTAAAGCCGGCGGGGATTGCCACGCAGCCATGTGCCGAGGGATGGGGAAAAGATTGATCAGACTGCACATTTTGTGGTTCTCTTTTTCAAAAGAGGGGTGGTTTTGAATAGCCTTCCTCTTGACTTGATCCTCTATCTCAAGGAGAAAGGAGGGGGGTGGGCCTTGTTGGTCTAGAACAGGGGTGTCAAACATGCAGCCCAGGGGCCAAATCGAGCCCCCGGAAGGCTCCTATCAGGCCCCCGAGCAACTGGCTCTTGTCTGCTTCCTTCTCCCTCTCTCTTGCTTCCTTCTGCATTGCAGTTTGCTTTGCCAGGCTTGCTCAATCGCACAGGAGCTACAAAGCAAAACCTCAATTTTCTCCATTGGCTGAGGCTCCTCACACTCCTGGTCCCCTCCTTCCTTTGCCCAGTTCCCTGAATCCCATGGGAGAAATACAAAGAAAGTACCTTTAAGGCCATCCCTGGCCCTAAGGACATCCGACTTGCCTCAACCAGGGCCAGGGTCTTTTCAGCCTTGGCCCCTGCCTGGTGGAATCAGCTCCCTGTGGAGATCCGGGCCCTACCTGAATTACTGCCATTTCGTAGGGCCTGCAAGACGGAGCTGTTCCACTGGGCCTATGGTTGAGGCAGCAAGCGTCCTATTATTCCATCGTTTGGCCTCCCTTGTGGTGACATCATGCTTATTCCAGTGCAACCCGTCATTGATATGCCGTGCCCCAGTCGCCAGCGGTGCGTTTTATTTATTGCTTTTACTGTTAATTTTAAACTGGTGTTTTAACTTCGATATGTAGGTTTTTATTGCTGTTTTTATACGTTGTGGTCCACCTTGAGCCCGTAACGGGAAAAGGCGGAATATAAGCCTATTCAATAAAATAAATAAGACCAACGAGTGCTAATGTTTGAAGCCTATTTTAATTTAAAAAAAAAAAATCTTTAGTTGTGTTTGTCTGTGTCCTTTGAAAAGTTTATCTCTCTGCTACCTATCCTAAATAGGTATACACATGGCCCAACCTGACATGGCCCGGCCCAAAAAGGTCTCATTTATGTCAGATCTGGCCCTCATAACAAATGAGTTTGACACCCCTGGTCTAGAAGATTCTATTCAGGATCTCTAGCAGGAATTGGGGAAGATCGTTCTCTTCCAGAATCCCTGGAGAGAGGGGTGCTGGTTAGAGAAGACAACGGGACCTGCATGCCAAGCAGATGCTCTACCTCTGGGCCTTGACTCCTCCCAAGGTCCTTCCTCCAGAGAGGATGGTACAAAGCAAACCAGCCAGGAGGTCAAAACAAAACCAGCCGCATGTCAAAACAAAACGACATAAATGCATCTCACGAACAACAAATGGAGTCCCGCCCGGTTTCAAGGCCTGGAAAGAATTGGCCCTTGCTCAGATGACTCCGATTGGGCCGTGCTCAATACGTCACCCAGGGGGACTCCGGAGTTATGGATCTGAAACAGCAGTGTTCATGAAGACGTTGTGAAGAAAGCACCTTCCTCCCCTCTGCCATTCCAACCGGCTCAGGAGACAAAACTAAAGCTGCGATCGCACATGCTAAATAATGCCGTCTCAATCCCCTTCCAATGCACTTTCCAACTGGATTTTACAGTGCGAACTGGCAGAATCCAGTTGGAAACTGCATTTACTTAGCATGTATGACCGCAGACGCCACCACTATATCCCACCACCTTCGGCTCACACCCAAAGAAACGTTTGCTTCCAGTTCCCGACAGCTGAGACGTGTTGCCGGGAAATCTTCACACCGGCTGTTTATCCCCCCTCATTGAAGACAAGTGCAAACGCACCTTGAGAAAAAAGAGAAAGCTTGAATATGCAATTGGGAGTCCTTTGCACAGCATGTCTAAGGTGCTCGGTTGCCTTTGGAACAGGCCTTTGCTGCTCCTCCACTAGCGCTCGTTTGAAAAGGATTCTGCTCCATTCTGCAACTTTCTCACGCTTCTCCTAGCCTTACTTACTTACTGTATTTTTTGCACCATAAGACTCACTTTTCCCCCCCCAAAAAGTGGAGGGAAAAGTGTGTGCGTCTTAAGGAGCGAATACTGCAAAAAATTCACACAAATGCCTCTAAATTCACACAAACGGCTCTAAAAACTAGGTGCGTCTTATGCTCAGGTGCGTCTTATGGAGCGAAAAATACGTACTTACTTTATTTATGTTAGATTTATATGCCGTCCTCTCTGCGAGCAGACTCTGGTCCGCTAACAGTCATGATAAAACAATCTGCACTACAATATAAAAGAATAAAAGCATATATAAACAATTTAAAATTAAATATTAGGTGCTGTAAGGAAGATTTTATAACCTAGGTTAATCAATATCTCAGTTCTCTATTCCTTTGTTAGACTATAAGACCGCGTAAGTTGCATCGCCGACTTCCACATGAGTGTAGGAGAACCGCACATTCCGTGATACACAAGCCTCTAAAACTCAAAATAGACAAGAACAACAAAATAACACGTTTAAAAATAAATGTTTCAACAACTCCAAATTCAACTCACATATTTTCCCAAACCACATTTCAAACTGGGAAGCAGCCCAGGGATGAGACAAAAACCTATTTCATAAACACAGTCCAAATTCGCGGAATGAAATCAATCCAATAATATATAGATCAAATGTCCTTACTCCATACCGTTCTCCCAAAGTGCAGCTAGGCACAAAATTCTCAGTGCGCAGCTCTGCACGACGAATCCTTAGTGTGATAGGATAGTACTTCAGTTGTCCCCGTTTCACTGACGCTTCTTCCAGCTTAATTCAGGACATGGCAGGGATGCTTCTGGGCCCCTACAACCAGTGTTCCCTCTAAGCTGAGTTAGTGTGAGCTCACTCACAGTTTTTTAGCCTCGGGCTCACACATGTTTGGCTCAGCTCAGGAAGGATGGCCCCAGAGGAAACGGATTCATGCAGTAGCTCACAACTTCAATGCCAGTAGCTCACAAAGCAGAATTTTTGCTCACAAGACTCCACAGCTTAGAGGGAGTAATAGAAGAAGAAGAAGATGATATTGGATTTATATCCCGCCCTCCACTCCGAAGAGTCTCAGAGCAGCTCACAATCTCCTTTCCCTTCCTCCCCCACAACAGACACCCTGTGAGGTGAGTGGGGCTGGAGAGGGCTCTCACAGCAGCTGCCCTTTCAAGGACAACCTCTGCCAGAGCTACGGCTGACCCAAAGCCATTCCAGCAGCTGCAAGTGGAGGAGGGGGGAATCAAACCCGGTTCTCCCAGATAAGAGTCCGCACACTTAACCACTACACCAAACCGGCACTACACCAAACCACTACACCAAACCGGTAATGACTACAATGCTCTGGCAAGACTTTAGCTGCTGTACCAGAGAGTTATTGGTGCCCAGAAACATCTGATGTATATATTATTGGATTGATTTCATTCAGAATCTGGACTTTATGAAATAGGTCTTTGTCTCATCCACTGGATTCCCAGTTTGGAAATGTGGTTTGGGAAAATACACAAGTTGGATTTGGAGTTGCATAAATTTATTTATTTTCAAGCTGATGATTGTGTTGTTCTTGTATATTTGAGTTTTAGAGACTGGTGTATCATGGAACCTGTGGTTCTCCTACACCCTACTTTTCCCGTGAGTTCTCTTGGGTTGCTTGTAACTTCCACATGGGGCATGGAGATCTCCTGCTTTTACAACCGATCTCCAGATGGCAGAGATCAGATCCCCTGGAGAAAATGGCTGCTTTGAAGAGTGGTCTCTGTGTGTCATGAGCCCTGAGAGGAGAAGCAGGGAGGGTTAACAGACCTGGAAGAGTTGCCAGCCAGTTCCTCAGCTGAACAAACAGCAGCTGGCCCATCAATCACTCTCCAGGCACCAGTGCCAGCTGTTGACAATCAATCTCCTCCAAGCTCTCCTCCTCCCATCTCAAGAGTTCGAAGCTGGCTCTGGAAAGAACTTTCAGAGTGAAGACATGAGGCACGCCGATGCTTCAGATCTCTCAGCCCTGAGTTCTAGCAGAGTCACTGCCACCCAAGGAACAGGCTGATTGAGACTCCCATATAGGTCCCACCCATGACCTGGTAACCTTGTGGAAGCAACAAGTCTATTCTCTGGCTTGCATCCACGCTCCTTCCTGATCCTGACCTGCTTGATTTCCTTGGCACACTGACCTTTTGGCTTTTGGACATTGACTTCTGATTCCAGTTTGTGATTCTGCATTGGTGACTTGGCTCCTGCTTGACTTCCTGGACTTTGACCTTGGGCTGGCTTTGGACTCCTGCCTGCCTGCACCCCGAGAACGTGACACTGTGGCCTTGTGCCATGCTGAGGCCCCTCCCCTAATCTCCATGTATTTCCTGGCCAGGAGTCAGCATCTCCATGCAGATGTCTCAGCCCTTCCATTAAGGGCCACGGTCACCAAAGTAGTTCCATTTCCGACAACCAAGTTCCAACTTTAAAAAGCCCTTGGCGATACAGCACCCTCCCCAGAGAGGTTCACCTGGGACCTTCCTTTACAAGCTTTGGGCACCCAGGTGAAAATGAGCTCATTCGCTGGAGCTCTTAATTAAGCTGTTGTTTCCTTTTATGCCCGCTGCTTGATGACCTCATGTTTTATTTTTATGGGATTTGCCCAACATGCTCTGCATAGCTTCAGCCTTTTCTTAGCTCCTGGTCTTTCAGACTCATAAAGATGAGGCCACAACAGTTCCCTCTCCCCGCCCCCCTCTCTTCTTATCTGATGCAGGATATGAAGTCAGATCCAATCAGTCAGTCCTAAGGGAAATCAACCCAGATTGCTCCCTGGAAGATCAGACGCTGAAGCTGAAGCACAAATACTTTGGCCACCCAATGAGAAGGGAGCACTCCCTGGAGACAATCCTGACACTAGGAAAGGCAGAAGGCAAAAGAAGAAGGGGACGGCAAAAGAGGAGATGGCTGGACAGCGTTACTAATGTATCAAACACGAATTTGAGCAGATTTCAGAGGATGGTGAAAGACAGGAGGGCCTGGCGTGACTTTGTCCATGGGGTCGCAAAGAGTCGGGACTCGACTGCGACAGAACAACAACAACAAAAAATGAAGAGTAAAAAGGCCTTTAGGAAAAACCCCATTTGTTCAGGCAGAAGAAAACTATGCCCAACAATAAATGCGTGAGCATGGTGTTCCCCAACCCCCCCACCCCAGGCTACACACTCTTGTATTTAATTCTTTTTTAAAATTTAATTTGTTTATACTCTGCCTGTTAGGCTTGCCAGTCTCCACATGGGGCCTGGAGATCTCCCGCTTTTTCAACCGATCTCCAGCCAGCAGAGATCAGCTCCGTGAGGAAAAGTTCTGAGGAACTCAAAAAGTTGCTATTTTGGGTGCTCCTAATAAAAGTGGATGACAAAGCTGTAGGTTTTGGCCTGTTTGTAACACAGCAGACCAAGGGGTGCAAAACACACTTGGCCCTTTCCCTCCATTTTAGAGGGCCCAATTCTTAGCCTCACGTCACTGGACAAAAACCATGTAAGATTTGACAGCCCAAGAGGCCACGGATGTTTAGAAGAGGGAATTACCACTCTTGCCGAAGTTCGGAACCATTTAAACATCAGCGTAATTACGATGATTTTCTTTCTCCCTTCTTTCTTACTTTTAAGTGAACGCTAATGGCAAAGAGGCACTTAAGATTTTTAAAAGAGAAGAAAAACCTTTGATTAAAATCGCAAAACTGACGGAACCCCAGACAGGAGAAAAATAGCAAAAAAAATTTACCACATTAAGTTTCAATGCAAGCTAGTTGTCACAAGGCGGGTTGAGTGTTCCTTGAAAAACCAAGCACCCACCACCCTACACAGATAGGGAATCCCAGAATTTCTCCTATTACAAAGGTAGCACAGGTCCATGCCTTAGCCATGAATCACCCCTGACCTTTTTGGGCCTGTGGGCACCTTTGGAATGCCAATGCAAGGTAGTGGATGCAACTGTAGTTGATGCTGCTGTAGTAGGCGGAGCCAGGGGTGGAATTCTAACAGGAGCTCCTTTGCATATTAGGCCACACCCCCATGATGTAGCCAATCCTCCAAGAGCTTACAAGGCTCTTTTTTGTAAGCTCTTAGTGGATTGGCTACATCAGGGGTGTGTGGCCTAATATGCAAAGGAGTTCCTGCTAGAATTCAACCCCTGGCCGGAGCCAGCCACAAACTGCCAAGGACTATGCTGGGGTTATGCATAACTTGAACAGTAATTCTTCAACGTTTCCGACAGAAGTTCTGTTTGACAGAATGCCTTTTTAAAGTCTCATTCTATAAGGCCTGTAAGGTTGAGATGTCCTGCTGGGCATATATGATTGAGGACAGCGAAGGTTAGAAAGAACAGCGCCTCTTGGGTTTCTTCCCCACCGCTATTCTGGCCTGTTAAGTCCCTTCCCTACAGGTGGAATATGGATCGTGTGTCAGCCACTCAAACTAACGGTGAGATAGATTTGTGGTGTCATCCAACACTAGAGCAAACTGTTAAATAGTACTGGAGTTAATGTATTGAGCCACGTGGCGCAGAGTGGCCAGCTGCAGTCCTGCAGTCCTAAGCTCTGCTCATGACCTGAGTTCGATCCTGGCAGAAGCTGGCTTCAGGTAGCCGGCTCCAGGTTGACTCAGCCTTCCATCCTTCCGAGGTGGGTAAAATGAGTCCCCAGCTTGCTGGGGGTCAAGCGTAGATGACTGGGAAGGCAATGGCAAACCGCCCCGTAAAAAGTCTACCAAGGAAATGTCCTGATGTGACATCACCCCATGGGTTGGTAACAACTCGGTGCTTGCACAGGGAACTACCTTTACCTTTTAATGTATTTGATTATTTATTGCTGTATATCTATGTTGTACGTCACCCTGAGTGCTGCTTGCAGGAAACAGGGCAAGTTACAGATCAAACAAATTAAAATGCAGATACTGTTTCAAAACAAGTTTCTTGAACGTACACACAGATGACCTTCAGGCACTCAGGGAAGATCCTCGTGCTGCGGTGACCACTGGTCCCAAAGCCACATTTTTTTAAAAAAATCTCCTAAGCTAAGCAGATCTCCAGTGGCCAATCAGAAACCCTCCTGAGCAAAATACCCATCTGGCCCCGCCCATTTCTAAAAACACTTGGCGGGCATCAGGAAAGGTGCTGGGAGGGTGCCCTTAGAGGAGGACAAAGGGAAGGAGGGAGGGAAAGTTTTCTTTCCATCTCAGGTTGCAAGGAAGTTGCCTTTTTCTGGAACCTGACAAGACAAAATCGAGAGACGCTTTCTCAGTGTTAGAATGAAGGTGCTTTCCATGTTTAATCCACTGGAAAAGCCCCGTTAGATCACCGGAAAGGGGGTTTTTTTTAGAGCAGGGATGACCAAACTTGCTTAATGTAAGAGCCGCATAGAATAAATGTCAGATATCTGAGAGCCGCAGGCGTCTGAGAGCCAGAAGGAAGGAAGGAAAATAGATGGGGGTGGGGGTGGGGAGAGAGATGTGGAAAGAAAGCAACTTTAACTTTAAATGCATTCTCCAAGCTGGCAGCCGGCTTGGCTTGGAGAGTCGCAAAATATGTGTGAAAGAGCCACGTGTGGCTCCCGAGCCACAGTTTGGCCACCCCTGTTTAAGAGCATGATCAACAGCAGCCAACCAGATGCCTCAGGGATGCCCACAAGCAAGAGAATCAATGCAACCAACAGCCTCCCCTTATTGCAACCCCCCTGCAACTGGTGTTCACAAACACACTGCCTCTGAACATGGAGGTTTCATTCTGCTCCCATGATTATTAGCCATCGAGGGAACCTAAGCTGCCGAAATGTGTCTAACCCACTTTTTAAAGCCATCTAAACTGCAATCGCTATATCTCACGACAATTAATTCCAATTAATTTGTGTGATAAAGTGCGCCTTGTTATTTCTCCTGAATCTACTGCCTGGTGCAATCAATGGGTTTGCTTGAATGACACCATTAGGGGAGGAGGGGAAAAGTTAACCGTTCATGTCTCCCCAACTGCCTTTTTCCTACATCAGAAAGCCCCAAAAACTTCACCTTGCAAGAGTTGACCCGAGTAATTGACTAGACTTGTGAGCCATCAGTAACTGAGCGCTGGTTCCAGGAAAACTGTTTAACGCGGCTTGCATGACGGGAGGGAGAACCCTTCTGCTTTGGGAATTGATGTCTTCTGTACTTGTTTTCAATGAATTGAGCATGGGTTCCAGAACAGCAAATTAACAGTCAGACGAAGGGCTTTTCAGCCGAAACGCACCTATATTTTTACCGGAAGCGTGTCACTTATCTTTGGAAGAATTATTGGCGCCTTACCTACTCATGAGAATATGAAGAGGAATTCATTCCAGATGTCAACGGACTCTGCGTATTTATCCATTCATTGCACTGTATTACATGTTCTAAAGCAATTGCTTATCGTATTAAGTCTATATATTGCAGTAATGATTGCCAATTGCTGTTATAAAGTTAATTGTAAAAGCATAGAATTGGCTAAGTCCCAGTGTAAGTCATGAATCAGTTACACCGTGCATGGTTATCTCCAAGTCTTCAGCCTCCAGGTAAGGCCTGGGGATCTCCCGGTTTTACAACTGATCTCCAGCTGGCAGAGATCAACTCCCCTGGAGAAAATGGCTGCTTTGGAGGGGGGATTCTATGGCATTGTACCATGCGGAGCCCCTCCCCTCCCCAAACCCCACCCTCTCCCAGCTCCACCCCCCCCCCAAAGTCTCCAGGTATTTTCCGACACAGACCTAGCAACCCCATGTGCAATTCCCTTTTTGAGAAACAAAAACCAGCTCGAGGATCCAAACATTTGGGAAACGCTACACTATGCGATGCACCCCGCTGTGTGCAAAAACACTTCCAAACGTTAATCTGCATTTTCAATGCTGAGGTCTGTGATCCTGGAGTGTGCTCACAATTACTAACTGCAGACTGCCAACCAACCCCACAGATCTCTTGAAGCGTTCTTTGGAAGAGCGGGGGTGGGGTGGGGGGGAAAGCCCTTGCAACTCTGCATAACTCTGCATAACCATTCTGGTCTGCCCGACCAAAGAAGTGGTTAAAGTCTGCTAAAAGGTAATTAATCTGCATTAAGCAATCGCATGAACACTCATAGAATATTCATGAACATTCCAACTCCTGGGGGGGAAAGGGCTGGCGATGGAACGCTAGAGATCAGGGGAGCTGCTATGAGGGGAGTAAAAGGTCTTGTTTCGCTTGGAGAAGACTAAAGGGAACAGTGATACCGAGGCGAAGGGGCCTAAAATGCTTGCAGAGTGGTCCTGGGGGCTGAAGAGACAAGAGAGCTAGAGCTAAATTGAGTTGCCAATCCCTAGGTGGGGGCAGGGGATCCCTTGGTTTGGAGGCCCTCCCCCCCCCCGCTTCAAGGCCATCAGAAAGTGGGGAGTGGGGGATGTCCGCTGGGCACTCCATTATTCCCTATGGAGACCGATTAGCATAGGTTTTAATGGAGAATTGATCTGTGGGTATCTGAGGCTCGGGGGGGGGGCTGTTCTTTGAGGTGGAGGCACCAAATTTGTAGCACAGCATCCAGTGCCTCTTCTGAAAACACCCTCCAAGTTTAAAAAAGATTGGACCAGGGGGTCCAGTTCTGTGAGCCCCAAAAGAAGGTGCCCCATCCTTCATTATTTCCAATGGAGGGAAGGCATTTTAAAGGTGTGTGGTCCCTTAAATTTGATGTCCAGAAACTCCTTTTGGAGTTCAATTACGCTTGTCACAACCTTGCTCCTGGCTCCACCCCCAACATCTCCTGACTCCACCCCCAACATCTCCTGGCTCCACCCCCAAAGTCTCCTGGCTCCACCCCCAACATCCCCAGACATTTCTTGAAATGCACCTGGCAACCCTAGAGCTAAAAGAGGAAGGGAAAAAACCTCCCACTGAGCCACACAGCAAGGAATCGCTTTCTGATATGGAGGAAGGATAAAAATGCCCCCGCCGGTTCAAAAGAAGCCGCCACAAACTTGCCTTTGAGTCTCTTCAGCTTTGTTTGTTTAAATTATTTATTATTTTAAGTTAATCCTCTGTAAAAATGTAGGGCCAACTTGGCAGCTTGTAGCCCCCCTCCCCCGTTCCCCCCAGCGACTCATCTTCCCTATCAAGCTGGCACAAACACAGTATGCGCCAACCCACAATCCCCCCCTCCCCCAGCCACAAATTCGGAGTACACATAAAGAACCAAAGAAAGCCCCAGACGGATGCAAACACCTTTTTGGCGACACTGAAGAAATACAAGCGGGGCCGCAACAGCGAGGAGGATTTACAGCGCTTTCATTTTTAATCAGCTAACTGCTTCCCGATGCAAAGAGAGAGTGAAAAGGGAGCCGCCACCTGCGCAGAGCCATTTTCCCCCTCCCTTCCCTGACCCAGGACGGCCCACGAAGCCAGCCAGGAGCACAAGCCGGTCCTGATATTTATGGCTCTGACAGGGGGACAGAATGGTTTTTCCAATATTTAATTTATCAAGTGCGGCTTCCTCACTGGCCAGGTTTTGTAGGACCATAAAGAGGCATTTTAAGGAAGCCCTCCGCAGCCCCCGGTTCACAAACAGGACAAAAAGGGCCTTCACGTCTCCCTCTGAGCTAAGATGGCCTCAGTCTAATCAAAGGCTCCCCAGAAAATTGTACTTGTGTTAAGAGCCATCAAGAGTCCCGTGGCGCAGAGTGGTAAAGCTGCAGTGCTGCAGTCGGAGCCCTCTGCTCACGACCTGAGCTCGATCCCAGTGGAAGCTGGTTCAGGTAGCTGGCTTCAGGTTGACTCAGCCTCCCATCCTTCCGAGGTTGGTAAAATGAGCACCCAGCTTGCTGGGGAGAAAGTGTAGAGGACTGGGGAAGGCAATGGCAAACCACCCCGTAAAATGTCTGCTGTGAAAACGTTGTGAAAGCAACGTCACCCCAGAGTCGGAAACGACCGGTGCTTGCACAGGGGACGACCTTTACCTTTAAGAGTGATCAGGTAGTTTCTGACTTCTGGCGATGCTAGGGCCTTTTTGGTACACAATCCAAAGGAGAATCACGGACAAGAGTACAAACAAGGAACAATATCCATGAAAAAGTTACTCATAAATACTCATCAATTCACTTCATATAATAATTTATACAGAATAATTCACATCTACTGCATCAAAAGTCAGTATTCATAGAGGTATTTTTACAGTACCACCAAGGCTATAAATTAATAGGACCAGAACAAAGTGCTAGAAAGAATGCAGAAGTCCTTAATAAGCATATTCCAGACGGAGCAGACGTTCCAAACAGCCCTCTATGTGGGCCTTTTTGGTAGCAGGAACTCTTTTACATATTAGGCCCCACCCACTCTGATGTAGCCACTCCTCCAAGAGCTTCCAGGGCTCTTTTTACAGGGCCTACAGTAAGCTCTTGGAGGATTGGCTACATCAGGGGAGTGTGGCCTAATGTGCAAGGGAGTTCCTGTTACAAAAAAAGCCCTGAATGTCGCTATGAATAAATGTCTTCCAAAACATCCTATCATGGATAGGCTTGCTCAAGTCTTGCAAACTGAGGGCCGAGTCAAACCATCGCATGCTGGGTTTCCCTCTTTTCATGCCGCCTTCAATTTTTCCCAGCACTGTTGTCTTTTCAAGTGAGTCTGGATGTGACCAAAGCACTTTGGTTATTTTAGCTTCTAGGGAAGAGTTCAGGCTTGGATTGATCTAAAACCCACTAGAACGGCAGAAGATGCTAGCTCTGAAATCCAGAGAGAGGGAGATTTAGATGCTTGCCTAGGACTGGCATCAAGAGTTGGCATGATAGGGCATCTGCCAGGGTGATCCCTGGAGTCCCCTGTCCCTGGCGTTCCTTGAATTTGCAGTGGAGGGCACTGTACTCCCAAAATCTGGAGGCAGAATTTCAGGTGACAAGAACATAAGGGAAGCCATGTTGGATCAGGCCAATGGCCCACCCAGTCTAACACTCTGTGTCACATAAGAGAAGCCATGTTGGATCAGGCCAGTGGCCCATCCAGTCCAATACTCTGTGTCACACAAGAACATCAGAGAAGCCATGTTGGATCAGGCCAATGGCCCATCCAGTCCAACACTCTGAGACACAAAGTAACCGGAACCCGAGGTGACATCAGGAGGTCCCTCAGCAGAGCCAAAACTCCAGAAACCCTCCCACTGTACCCCCCCCCCACAAGCACCAAGAATACAGAGCATCACTGCCCCAGACATAAGAACACAAGAGAAGCCATGTTGGGTCAGGCCAATGGCCCATTCAGTTCAAAACTCTGTGTCACACAGTGGTCAAAACCCAAATGCCATCAAGAGGTCCACCAGCATGGTCAGAACACCAGAAGCCTTCTCACTGTGGCCCCCCAAGCACCAAGAATACAGAGAAACACTGCCCCAGACGTAAGAACATAAGAGAGGCCATGTTGGATCAGGTCAATGGCCCATCCAGTTCAACACTCCATGTCACACAGTGGCCAAAACCCAGGTGCCATCAGGAGGTTCACCAGCGTGGCCAGAACTCCAGAAGTCCTCCCACTCTTGCCCCCCAAGCACTAAGAAGACAGAGCATCACTGCCCTGGACATAAGAATGTAAGAGAAGTCATGTTAGATCAGGCCAGTGGCCCATCCAGTTCAGCACTGTGTCACACAGTGGCCAAAACCCAAGCACCATCAAGAGGTCCACCAGCATGGCCAGAACACCAGAAGCCTTCCCCCTGTGCCCCCCCAAGCACCAAGAAGACAGAGCATCACTGCCCCAGACGTAAGAATGCAAGAGAAGCCATGTTCAATCAGGCCAGTGGCCCAAACTCTGCCCTCCCCTGGTTCCGCCCCCAAATCTCCAGGAATTTTCCAACACAGAGTGGGCAATCCTGCTCCTGGGGAATGGAACGGGACACAACCCATTTGCGCTCCTCTGAGCCTCACCAGTCCAGCAAGAGCCACATTCAGCCCCCTCCACTCCTCCTCCCAGGCAATGTGAGACTGCCCCAAAGGCCTCTGGGAGGGCCTGTCTGCTGAGTCGTGTTCAGAGAAGCCCTGGGGAGGGCAGAGGATGACCCTTCCCTGCTCCTAGCCTTGCCCACAGCAGCGGGCCCTAAAAGAGGGCCAAAGAGTCGCCCTCAGTTATCTTCCACAGCTGTCAAACTCACTTGTTATGAGGGCCGGATCTGACATAAATGAGACCATGTGTGCCATAAAATGTAGTACCAAGTAGCAGAGATACAAACTTTATAAAAGACACAGACAAACACAATTAAAGATTTAAAAAAACAACAACCAATGCTTAAAACATTAGCACTCGTTGGTCTTAAAGGTGCTTTCTTTGTATCTCTCCCCTGGGATCCAGGGAACTGGGCAAAGGAAGCTCTGACTCTTTCTTTCCTAGGGGACCAGGAGGGGGGATTCTCAGCCAATAGAAGGAAGAGGCTTGGCTCGGTGCGATTGAGAGAGCCTGGCAAAGCGAGCTCTCCCTCCCCCCTTCCTCCCCAAGGGCGGAGTCTCAGCCAATGGAGAAAATGGAGGTTTTGCTCTGTAGCTCCTGTGCGATTGAGCAAGCCTGGCAAAGCGAGCTGTGATGCAGAAGGAAGCAAGAGAGAGGGAGAAGGAAGCAGATGACAGTCAGTTGCTCGGGGGCCTGATTGGACCACCAGGTCACATGTTTGACACACCTGCTTCAGAACATAAGAAACTAAGAAGACCCCTGGTGGGTTCATCTAGTCCAGCATCCTGTCTCATGCAGTTCCTCTGGATGGCCAGCAACAGGGCATAGAAGCCAAGGCCTTCATAAGAAAATAAGAGGAGCCCTGCTGGATCAGACCAGTGGTCCAACTAGTCCAGCAATCTGTCTGTTTAAAGTGTTGTATGCTGAGTAAAAAATAAACACTAATTGGTTTTGCCTTTGTCTTTTATGATGATTATACCCTTCAGTACCAGGCATTACATTTTATGGCACGCTTGGCCCGGACCAACAAAGTGACGTTTATATCCGATCTGGCCCTCTTAACAAATGAGTTGGACACCTCGAGTCTAAAATATGCCTGAGGCCTGGAGAATGAGGGATGAATGGCATCGCAGAGAACTGTGGTGGTTGAATAGAATGCAGATGGAGGGACCACGTGAAGGGGTGCTTCCTGGTATTAAAAACCCCCTGCGCAGAGAAAACCAGCACAGTAGATGGAGAGAAAGGGTAACAAGTTCTCGCTGCAGTGAACTTTCTACTGGCATGATGGTTTTCCTGTAAAGAAACATTCAGTCCTGGAAACTGCCACTCAGTTTAAAGCGATGTAGTCTTCCCTACCACCTCTGGGCGCTGCCACCTTATTTCTCAGATAGATCCAGGTGGGCAGCCGCGTTGGTCTGAAGCGGCAGAACAAAGCAGGAGTCCAGTAGCACCTTTAAGACCAACGAAGTTTTATTCAGAATGTCAGCTTTCGTGTGTGCTCTAAGCACACGTCATCAGACGACAGTAAGGAACGGCAAGCGGTCCTAAATACAGAGAAAGCGGGCTGATGATTTCCATGACTCTGCATACTAACTCACAGCTCACTTTGTTGGTCTTAAAGGTGCTCCTTGACTCCTGCTTTGTTCTACCTTATTCCTCAGTGTGCATCAACCCGGCATGGAGGAATTACTGCGTGCATCCGGGGACGGTTCAGGACAACGGCGGGGTTTTATTCCTTCTGACTGCACTAGAACACATCCCAGACTCCTTTGCAACTCCCAGGGGCTGCACAACTTGGCAAATTGACGGGGGGGGGGGGGGAGAAGATCCGCAGAGAAAGTTTGAAAGCTACCGAATACAGCAGCAAAACTCTGAAGATGTCAGAGCACCCATTCGGGTGTGGAAGAAGAGCAGGCAGAGGCGGCACTAATTAACACAAGCACATGCGCAGCGTAGATAAACAAACCAGGGCACCCTAGAAAAGTCCTCCGACGCACGGCTGATGGATGGATGGATGGTGACGTTTCTCCTGAGAAACCATTTCCCCACCTACTAGAAAGTCTGCAGCTCCTCCCTCACTAACCCCCCCACCCCCCCACCAATAACTTGGAATTTTAAATACCCCGAAGGCTCACCCAGAGCGAGAAGGCTCGGTTATAGAAGGCATTTGGGATGACCCCAGAGAATTCCGTTCCTGGCAAAACAGCAGCTTCTGTGTGTCTGCCTGACCCACATTTGTCAAGTTGGGCTCATTCCTAATTCAGAAGGCACACTGGAAACTGCGCCTGTTGAGTGCGCTCCTGGGCAAGTGGGAAGACTGTAAAGCTAGGCAGATGCGAGGCACGACGGGCTGTTCAGGGGGCCAAGCTGGGGTGAGATTGAGGGTAACCGACTGGCCCCTTTGGGAGGGAGAAAGGGCAGGATCCAACAAACCCTGGCTTCGACTCCACAAAGCGATTTTCGTGTTCTTCAACAGGGCCCATTCCTCTGCCGCGGGATGCTCATTTCTCTTTAACGGCCTCAAATGTATTTAGGAACCCTGAAGGGAAAGGCCCAGGCTAGCCTGATCTCATCAGTTGCTAAGCAGGGTTAGCCCTGGAAGAAGAAGAAGAAGAAGAAGAAGAAGAAGAAGAAGAAGAAGAAGAGAAGAAGAAGAAGAAGAAGAAGAAGAAGAAGAAGAGAAGAAGAAGAAGAAGAAGAAGAAGAAGAAGAAGAAGAAGAAGAAGAAGAAGAAGAAGAAGGAGGAGGAGGAGGAGGAGGAGGAGGAGGAGGAGGAGGCAGGAGGAGGAGGTGGAGGAGAGACTGCAGGTTTATACCCCGCCCTTCTCTCTGAATCAGAGTCTCAGAGCGGCTCACAATCTCCTTTCCTTTGCTCTCCCACAATAAACACCCTGTGAGGTGGGTGGAGCTGAGAGAGCTCTCACAGCAGCTGCCCTTTCAAGGACAGCTCTGTGAGAGCTATAACTGACCCAAGGCCATTCCAGCAGCTGCAAGTGGAGGAGTGGGAGATCAAAACCGGTTCTCCCAGATAAGAGTCCGCACACTTAACCACTATACCAAACGGGAGACCTTCAGGAAGACCAGGGTCACTACGCAGAGGCAGGCAATACTGAACCAGCTCTGTTCGTCTCTTGCCTCGGAAACCCTACGGAGATGGGGACTGACAGCGCTTTCTCATGCACCTACACACAGATCGACCCGGACAAGATGTGCCTGAAACCACCGAGCCAAAATCTGGAAGCCTTTTTAAAAAGCACCGCTGTTAAAAAGGAATACCAGCAGCACCGATGCTATACTAAACTATGAAGCTCTTCCAAATGAATATGGAATCTCGTTGCCCCTGGTAACACGAAAAAGTCAAAAATATGGAAAATGGGAAGCCCCTTGGGTCCCACTAGAACGCTAAGTTAGCCCAACGCAAACTGTTGGAGATGTGAAAAAGGAAAGAGCGACACTGTGCATGGTGAAGAGCATGCTCGGTCCAGAGACAAGATCTCTTTGGTTCCAAGAAACTTGAGAGATCATAGCAATTCACCCCTCTAAGAGGGGTTACTTTGCAAGCAACATGTCAAAGCATTTTCTAGAAAGCAAACGAGGTAATCTGCTACAGCAGGAGTCCCCAACCCCCTGGTATTGGTCCATGGCCTGTTAGCAACTGGGCTGTGAGTTGTATAATTATTTCATTATATATTTCGATGTAGTAATGATAATAAGACGACATTGGATTTATATCCTGCCCTCCACTCCAAATCTCAGAGTGGCTCCCAATCTCCTTTATCTTTCTCCCCCACAACAGACACCCTGTGAGGTAGGTGGGGCTGAGAGAGCTCTTACAGCAGCTGCCCTTTCAAGGACAACCTCTGCCAGAGCTATGGCTGACCCAAGGCCATTCCAGCAGGTGCAAGTGGAGGAGTGGGGGATCAAACTCGGTTCTCCCAGATAGGAGTCCACACACTTAACCACCATACCAAAATAAAGTGCACAATTATTATCCCAAGACCATCGCGCCCCCACCCCCCGGCCTTTGGAAAAATTGTCTTCCGCAAAACCTGTCCCTGGTGCCAAAAAGGTTGGGGACTGCTGCGCTACAGAACTCGAATGAGGAGCTTGACTTTTCAAATGCAAACCCCAACCATCGCCAAGGGTCTAGTCCTCACAGCTGATATGAGATATCTGAAAACGTGAGGGATATTTCTGTGCAATCACAGAGATAGGGAAGACAGAAGATGTCTGCATCCACCGGCCCAATTTTAGAGAACGGGACCACCCTCCAGAGAACTGGAGAGCCAGTTTCGTGTGGTGATGAAGTGTGTGGACTCTTATCTGGGAGAAACGGGTTTGATTCCCCACTCCTCCACTTGCAGCAGCTGGAATGGCCTTGGGTCAGCCATAGTGGTTAAGTGAGCAGACTCTTATCTGGGAGAACCGGGTTGATTCCCCACTCCTCTACTTGCAGCTGCTGGAATGGCCTTGGGTCAGCCATAGTGGTTAAGTGAGCGGACTCTTATCTGGGAGAACCAGGTTGATTCCCCACGCCTCCACTTGCACCTGCTGGAATGGCCTTGGGTCAGCCATAGTAGTTAAGTGAGCAGACTCTTATCTGGGAGAAACGGGTTGATTCCCCACTCCTCCACTTGCAGCTGCTGGAATGGCCTTGGGTCAGCCATAGTGGTTAAGTGAGCAGACTCTTATCTGGGAGAACCGGGTTGATTCCCCACTCCTCCACTTGCAGCTGCTGGAATGGCCTTGGGTCAGCCATAGTGGTTATGTGAGCGGACTCTTATCTGGGAGAACCGGGTTGATTCCCCACTCCTCCACTTGCACCTGCTGGCATGGCCTTGGGTCAGCCATAGCTCTGGCAGGGGTCGTCCTTGAAAGGGCAGCTGCTGTGAGAGCCCTCTCCAGCCCCACCCACCTCACAGGGTGTCTGTTGTGGGGGAGGAAGGTAAAGAAGATTGTGAGCCGCTCTGAGACTCTTCGGCGTGCAGGGCGGGATATAAATCCAATATCTTCATCTACCTCACAGGGTGTCTGTTGTGGGGGAGGAAGGTAAAGGAGATTGTGAGCCGCCCTGAGACTCTTCGGAGTGGAGGGCAGGATATAAATCCAATTTCTTCTTCTTCCTTTCAAATATTCAAGCAGGCGGCAGTTAAACAGCAATCCCTGTCCCAAGCAAAGAACCACAGAAGGGGCTAGAGAGAACATGCAGGGGGCAAGAACAGGGCTGGAGCACGGGAAGCACTGCCTTTTCTAATGGAATCTGTCATCTGGATGGGCTTGAATGTATTAATATTTCCCAGCATCAAGAGGCAAGATACACCTACAGGTTTTTTTATTTTTAAACGAGACACCCACAGCCCAATTATAGACTAATCACATTTTTTAAAAAAATCAAGCATCCTGACTCTAACAAAAAAGACAAATTACCATAATTGGTTGCTGTTTTAGACTCCTTGGGTACCAGTATGCTTTAACCTGGTGTGAGCTGGAAGTTCCGGAGGAGAAAGGTGGACCACTCAGCCAGAACCTTACAGGACCATCAGGAAAACAATACTAGAAGTCGGGGAAGTCAGGGAAATTTAAATTCTGCCAGATCCCACCTCTAACTTGCTAGCTCCGCCCATTCGCCAACAACCCCTGCCAGACACCACCCATTGCTGGCTGGGTTCTATTCTAGCTCTGCTTTCTGCCAGCCAGGTAGCTGGAGATCTCCTGGGATTATAACTGATCTCGGGGAGACCAGAAATCACCTGGAGAAAATTATTTCAGAAGAACATAAGAGAAGCCATGTTGGATCAGGCCAATGGCCCACCCAGTCCAACACTCTGTGTCACGTAAGAAAATAAGAGAAGCCATGTTGGATCAGGCCAATGGCCCACCCAGTCCAACACTCTGTGTCACACAGTGGACAAAAAACCAGACGCCATCAGGAGGTCCATCAGTGGAGCCAGGACACTAGAAGCCCTCCCTCTGTTGCCCCCCCCAAGCACCAAGAATACAGAGCATCACTGCCCCTGACAGAGAGTTTCAACAATACACTGTGGCTAATAGCCAGTGATGGACCTCTGCTCCAGATGTTTATCCAATCCCCTCTTGAAGCTGTCTATGCTTGCAGCCGCCGCCACCTCCTGTGGCAGAGAATTCCATGTGTTAATCACCCTTTGGGTGAAGAAGGACTTCCTTTTCTTACTTCATTTCCACCTCTGGTACTGGGTCTGCCCCATGCTGGAATCTCCAGGGCTTTTTAAAAGCAGTAATGCCCAGGACCGCAGTTCTGGCTGGCTTGGTGTAAGGGGGTGTGGCCTAATATGCACATGAGTTCCTGCTGGGCTTTTTCTACCCCCCCCCCAAAAAAAACCCCTGGGGAGATCACTTGGTGTGTGAGCTCCACCCTGCAAAGGTGACTGATCACTCCCCCACTCCCCCCATGCACATTAATCTCAACCTACGGGGGGTGGGGGGGATACTTTACAGTTTCAAAACCATCACTGACGCCTCTTCCTTTCTGTCTAATATGACAAGCATTCTGCATGCCAGTCAGTTCAAAACCACGAGACAACATATAATTTTGACAAGGGCTCGTGAGCCTCCAAAGCGCCGCCAATCCCCTTTCTTCAAGGCGAAACACACTAAACCCATTAACAATTTTTGCCAGTTCAGCGGGCAGGCGGATGCAATTTGCAAGGCCGGCATCTATGTATCCTGATATTAGAGACAGCGGCCTGAATGCAAACCACCAGCCTGCCAGAGCCTCGCAGGCTCACCAGGCGCAAGGCGGTTTGGCTTTGCCAAGGCTTGCTGGATTAGGGCTTCACGAGGAATTTAAATGAAGTGCTTTGAACGTGCACAAGCCGGACGACTTTGGCATGTTGCTTTTGAGACAGGATGCCTCTCATGGACACGTACGCGGTTCCATCATGACTGCCTTTTGCAGCTGCAGCAGACAAATTAGAAGCAACCAGATGGAACTAACAACTTCAACTAACATCAAGCTCTACCCAAGCCACCCCACAAGGGTCCCCGTTCAGGTTTCCCTCTAAGCCAAGGGTGCCCAACTCACTTAACGTAAGAGCCATATGGAACAATCAGATGTTTGAGACCCGCAAGACATGGACACCAGATGTAGGTAGGTAGGTAGGAAGGAAGGAAGGAAGGAAGGAAGGAAGGAAGGAAGGAAGGAAGGAAGGAAGGAAGGAAGGAAATAGGTGGAGAGAGGCAAGAGGGAGGGAGAGGTAGAAAGAAAGCAACTTTAAATGCATTCTCCAAGCCACCAGCTGGCTTGGCTTGAAGAAGACAACAACTGCAGATTTATACTCCGCCCTTCTCTCTGAATCAGAGACTCAGAGCAGCTTACAATCTCCTCTCTCTTCTCCCCGCCACAACAGACACCCTGTGAGGTGGGTGGGGCTGAGAGGGCTCTCACAGCAGCTGCCCTTTCAAGGACAGCTCCTGCGAGAGCCACGGCTGCCCCAAGGCCATTCCAGCAGGTGCAAGTGGAGGAGTGGGGAATCAAACCCGGTTCTCCCAGATAAGAGTCCGCACACTTCACCACGACACCAAACTGGCTCCCAAAAGCAATTTAAAGAGAGAAATGTCTTCTCCAAGCCAGCTGATGGGGCAGTGAGGGCCTCAAGAGCCACACAAGATGTATAAAAGAGCCACATGTGGCTCCCACGCCGCAGTTTGGCCACCCTGCTCTAAGCCTAGCCGCACGGCCATACTTTTAAAATTCAAATGTTTTGCCGGGCATGTAGCACCGGAGAACCTCATGCTCGGGGCATGGCGCATACAGGTATTGCTTGATTCCCAGAGAGGGACTGCCAAAAGGAGTCTAAGGAGAAAACATCATGGAGGGGGAAAGTGCACTGCAAGCTTGAAGGGAAGGACGCATGAATTTGGGTTCAAGACTCGGTATCCAAACAGAAAATTTTGTTGGGAATTTCTTCTTGGAAATCTTGTTGGTCTCTCAGGAGCTATGGAGTCGAAGCTTGCTCTTCAATTGCAGACCAAAAGGACTACCCCAGCCTTAACACTTACCCAGACGGTCCCCTTACCTCTAGCAGAACCCTCAGTCTTTCTATTCTCTTGGCCCTGTTCGGCTTTAAGATAAACATGCAAAAAAGGTACACAAGGGGAAGTGTCGCACAGGGGTTAGAGGCCCGTGGCTTGCCCACAATGCTCTCCCCAGGCTCATATTCCTTCTCAAACCTTGATGACGACAAATCATTGTCAGCTTCACCCATTACACGCCGCCGTGTGCAAAAGGGGCAAAACACGGGCGTCTCTCCGCATGCCAACGAGCCAGAGAGCCACGTGACCAGTCGGCAGAACAGAAGCGTGCCACCACTTCAAGCCAGAACATCCATGAAGTGGCCCTCATCTGTTTACCTAGATGTCCTCAGGGGGCTGTTCACAAGCATAAAAGGAGACTGGCATTTTGTCGGGAAGCGCTCAAGAGATGGGGACGGGCAAAGAGCAGAACCCACCAGGGAGAGGGTGCAGCTCAGTGGGAGAGAGCCGGCTCTGGGAACAGAAAGTCTCTCCTACTTCTTCTCTGGCTCAATCCCCTCAAACAAGTCCTGCCAAAGGCCTTTCTTGGCCTGAGACCCTGGACAACCGTGGATAATCACGAGAAGGAGCACCGGGCGTGGGAATCAATGGGCCAGTTGCCCAGCTTCACCCAAGGCGTGCTTGTATGGTGGAAACACCTGGTTCAGTCCAAGATTGCTGTTTTAAAGTTTTAACTGTTTAAATATTTAATTGTTTTATACTTAATATTGTTTAAATTTTATGTTTGATTAAATTGTTGGAAGCCGCCCTGAGCCATTCGTGGGAAGGGCGGGATATAAATCTCAAATAAATAAATAAATAAATAAAGATTGCAGGCAGTGTGTGTCGCGGAAGATCTTCCCAAGCCAGAGACCCTAGAGAAGGGGTATCAAACATGCAGCACGAGGGACGGATCGGGCCCCCAGAGGGCTCCTCTCAGGCCCCTGAGTAACTCACTGTTGTCTGCTTCCTTCTCCCTCCCCCTTGCTTCCTTCCGCATCACAGCTTGCTTTGCCAGGCTTGCTCAATCGCACAGCAGAGCTACAGCGCAAAGTCTCTATTTTCTCCACTGGCTGACCAACACGTGAAGCAAGTGCTCATATGTTTCTTAGGCTTCTTATGTTTCTACAACTCAATGGGGGTTCAATCCCGGCCCTCCCAAGCCCTGCCTTCTGTCTGATCCAGCTGCATTGTTTTTGATACAACAATCAGAATCATTAACGCAATAATATAGAGAATGATAAAACAAATTGGTACTCTAACGTCATCTGAATCAGACTGCGACTCGTCACTGTTTTTAAACTGTTTTAATTTGATTATATTTGATCAATACGTGTATTCATTGAATTGTTGCTCACTACACTGAGCCCTGTACAAGGAAGAGCAATCTATAAGTCAAATAACCATCCATCCATCTATGCATCAGACTGTCCATCTATCCGACTATCCATCCATCCATCTGTCTGTCCATCCCTCCCTCCATCCATCCCTCTACCCATTGATCAATCTGTCCATCCATCTATCCATCCCTCTATCCCTCCCTCCTCCCCTCTACTACTAGATTCGAGTCCAGTGGCATCTTAGATACCAACAGGATTTTGGGGATAGAAGCTTTCGAGAAGCAAAGTGCCTTGGAGCTCTGGCTCTCAAAATCCCATAGCCCCAAAATCTCAGGAAAGCCAGTTTGGTGTAGTGGTTAAGCGTGCGGACTCTCATCTGGGAGAAACGGGTTGATTCCCCACTCCTCCACTTGCAGCTGCTGGAATGGCCTTGGGGTAGCCATAGCGGTTAAGTGAGTGGACTCTTATCTGGGAGAACCGGGTTTCATTCCCCCCTCCTCCACTTGCACCTGCTGGAATGGCCTTGGGTCAGCCATAGTGGTTAAGTGTGCACTCTTATCTGGGAGAACCGGGTTTGATTCCCCACTCCTCCACTTACAGCTGCTAGCATGGCCTTGGGTCAGCCATAGCTCTGGCAAAGGTTGTCCTTGAAAGGGCAGCTGCTGTGAGAGCCCTCTCCAGCCCCACCCACCTCACAGGGTGTCTGTTGTGGGGGAGGAAGATAAAGGAGATTGGGAGCCGCTCTGAGATTCGGAGTGGAGGGCGGGATATATATCCAATATCTTCTTCTTCATTGGTCTCTAAGGTGCTCCTAGACTTGAACCTAATTGGTTGACTGCTGACGAACAGGGCTGAAACTAACACAAAGCTATCAGTGCTGTAATAATTTATTATAATGATTATTCATGAGAACGATTTTCCTTCCCGATGGCAAAAACAGAAAAGGCGGTTTCAAGCAAAGCATTTGTGCACTGTGAGCCAGGGAGTCGCTCTGTGGGGAGGGGAGAAGGCGGCTGCGAAAATAGATCACTGGGTCAAGGAGGCCTCCCTCCCTCCCTCCCTCGTAAGGTCTCATCAGAGAATCCACCAGATCAGCTTCCAGGGAAACAGGAACACGATCCGGATCACGTGCAACTTACCATCCTGTGGGGTCGGCAGCGGTTGAGGAAAGTAGTTGCCCGGTTTGTCTGTAACCAAAGGAGAAAAAAAAACCATTTAGAGAGAAGAGGGAACCTGTGAAGACTTTTTTCTCCAGCTGCAGCCATTCCATGCACACGGGGACTTCTTTTTCTCGCCCCCCCCCCCTCCCACATCCCCACTTCAAGCACAGCATCCTCGGAGCTGAGCTGCAGTTGCCAAATTTCAAAGGAGAGCTTTTCGACCCAGGAGCTTAGAGAATCCAAAAAGGAAAGGTCAAAGTATATTTCTCCGTCATCGTTTTCAGAGGGAAGCGCCGGCTCCTCCAATAAGCCAAGTAAATGCCCATTAAGTCTGGTGCTTATGAATGCAGAGAACCTTGAGATCTTTCTTCATCTCTCCCACCCCCCCCCAAACCCACCGCTTCCACCTCCTGTGGTTCACTGCATTTCCCTTCTTCCCTTGATTTAGCGCTCACAATATTCCATATTTGCATACCGTCTTTTTTTTAAAAAATAAAGCAATTCATGACCCGCCCCCGCCCGGAAGGGTGCTACTCAGCTCTGAACAAACTGGAAGGAGTCTTGCTCCACAAGGTAGATTCACCACCCGTGCTGCCAATCTCCAGGTGAGGCCTGGAGTTCTCCTGGAATTATAAGTGAACGCCATGTGACAGAGATCAGTTCTCCTGCAGAAAACGGCTGCTTCAGAGGGCAATTTCTAAGGCAGACCATAGCTTTTCGGTGAAATCCCTCTCTAAACTCCTCCCTTCGCACTAGCTCCAAATCTCCAGGAATTTCCCAGGCTGTAGTTGGCAACCCCTATGCCCAAGAGAACCAGAGTCACCACAAGAGAACACAGCCACATCAGAAGAGGTATGGGGCTTGCCTTGCACCCAGCTGTGTCTCCTTGACCCAAACCTGGGATCCACCCCACAGGGGTGGCGTATATTCTCTCCTTCACCCACTGTGCCAAAATTCCTGCTGCACTGGCAAAGGGTGCTTGGACCGGCTGAGTGACTTGCTATTCCTCCCTTCCAGGATGTGATACACCTGTGTCCTACACCGCGGGCTCCCTTCGTCCCATTTTCCCCACCATGCCAACCCGGTGCAGTAGGTTAGCCTAAGGGAAAATAGAAAGGTCAGGGTCACCCAACAAGTTTCATGACTGAGCACAGATTTTAACTCCCTGTTCCTGGCCTGACTACGATGCTCATATTCATCATCTATACTCTCTACAACAGCTCTGCCAGACCTCTAGTGTTATCCGGATATTTCAAGAGGGGGATCAAAGTTAGGAGAACAAGGAGGAGGAGGAGATGATGGTGATGATACTGGATTTATACCCCGCCCTATACTCTGAATCTTAGAGTCTCAAAGCAGCTTACAATCTCTTTTTACCTCCCTCCCGCCCACAACAGACACCCTGAGAGCAATGTTCCCGCAAAGCTGAGTTAGCGTGAGCTAGCTCACAGGTTTTTAGCCTCCAGCTCACACATCTTTGTCTTAGCTCAGGAAGGATGATCCCAGAGCACACTAATTGATGCAGTAGCTCACCACTTTAATGCCAGGAGCTCACAAAGTAGAATTTTTTGCTTACAAGACTCTGCAGCTTAGAGGGAACATTGCCTGTGAGGTGGGTGGGGTTGAGAGGGCTCTCCCAGAAGCTGCCATTTCAAGGACAACTCTCGCAAGAGCTATGGCTGACCCAAGGCCATTCCTGCAGGTGCAAGTAGAAGAGTGGGGAATCAAACCCGGTTCTCCCAGATAAGAGTCCGCTCACTTAACCACTATGGCTGCCCCAAGGCCATTCCAGCAGCTGCAAGTGGAGTGGGGAATCAAACCCGGTTCTCCCAGATAAGAGTCCGCGCACTTAACCACTACACCAAACTGGCTCTCAATTGGTTCAGACCACCTAGTGAGAGTTTGACGAGGGACTTCCTGGTAGGGTTGCTGCAAACTAGGAGGGAGGTGTTTTGCAGAAGACTTCGCCCCTTATCTCCCCATCTCCCATTGGGGGTGGGGGCGGGAGGTCTTTAAAACTGCCAAAGATACTAAACATATTTCCCCATTCACAGGGAGGTTAGAAACCTGCCCAATATAGGGGAAAGTTCTTCGTTCTCTCTCTCTCTATTTTGCTAGAGTTCAATGGCACCTTTAAGACCAACCAAGTTTTATTCAGGGTGTGAGCTTTCGTGTGCTTCTGTCCGAGGCAGTGCACACGCCTACGAAAGCTCACACCCTGAATAAAACTGTGTTGGTCTTAAAAGGTGGGACCGGACTCTAACTTTGTTCTGTTACTTCAAACCAACATGCCTATGATCTATCTCTATTTTGCATCATTCATTTTCACACAGTATAAAGTAGTCTGAAAGTTTGGACCGGGCCCGAGTGTTTTAAAACCGTCCCCAAAATAAGATTAACTCCAGTACCTCTTGTCAAGAACTTAGCCTGATACTTCCTATATATAATGGACTCCCAAATCAATCTGAATGATTTCAGTGGAACCGACACCTGCCACATGTCAGCATGCGTATCGCCCTGCCCTGGCCTTTTCCAAGGAGACTTGGGGGGGGGGGGGAGTTATTGATTTGTTTCTATCCTGCTTTTCAGTGGGAAAATACAGTCTCCCAAAGCAGCTCACGTCCATCAAAAATCCAATACACCGAGATGGCAGAAGGCCCCGTCCGCCAGTATAAATAGACCCTGCCCTCAGGCTTTCAAAACTGGAGAAAAACCACCATGCAATTCTGCTGCAGCGCTCTGTACCGAATCGCTGATGATACAGAGATGCGGTAGAACGAGGCTGCCTGTTGCCACTCTGCACGATCGACCGTTCCATCCAGAACGGGAACTCGCGCTGAAACACAAGGGGAGGCTCCTCCGAAAGCAGGTCACTCATTCACAGTCTAAAGGCGACCCCTTTCGAGGTGTCAGAGCACAGAGTAGTCGCAACTGGTTTTAATTCAGAGAAGAAAAGAAAACAGTGTGCTCGGGAAAGCTCTGGCTTACTGCCTTTCTGAATGTCCAGAAAAGCAATACTCAATATCCTTCTCTTTGAGCACCGGGAGAAAGGAAGCCCGGCAGTTTCTTCCACTGAGCCTCAGGCGAGTCAATCCATCACGGTCCCCCCTGACCTCAGCTGGGATGCAAATCAAACTATTTATTACCTTTCGTGCAAAGGCCTCCCCAGACACGGATCCATCAAACCCGTTTGATTTGATTGGTGACCTCAGTGCTGCTGCCTGTTATCCAGCAAGCGGGGTGGGGGAGACAACGCACTCACACAAGGCAGATGTATAAAAAAATTTGTGGGGGGGGAGGGGGGCTCCATGCCAGAATGGACCTGAGCCATCCAATCTTTGGCTAAGTCCTCTATATACAGGAAAAATTTACTATATTGACCGATAGGATCCCCCCTTTTAGTCAAAGCTCTCATGGAGATTTATGGAGCATGGTTCTCCGTGGAAGAATTCTGGAAGTTCAATTGGAATACGTTAGGAGCAGTGCTCCGTGTTCGAAGACTCTACCTCTTGAATTTCTGCCTGCACCCCATAATCTATATTACTTGGACATTAATTTGTTTTTTAAAAGACTGCGGGTGTGGACTCTTGTTCCTTCTTCTATAACCTTTTGATTGATTCAATGAAATTTTGATAATTTATGTAATTACTGAGTGCTATGAGTGATATTTAGGGTGTATTAACTTTGAGGCTGGTTTGTGTGGAGGTTCGTGGTAACCTTTACTCCCTGCTCCATTATCCACATTGCTCTTTTTTTGGTTGCTCAATCCCCGGGGGGGGGGGGGGGGCAGGGGATCCCCCAGTTTGGAGTGTCATCAGAAAGCAGGAGGGAGAGAGAAATTGCTGCTGGACACTCCATTATAGCCTATGGAGATCGATTCCCATTCTCCATAGGGTATAATAGTGAATTGATCCATGGGTATCTGGGGCTCCAGAGGGGCTGTTTTTGAGGTAGAGGCATCCGGTGCCTCTCCTCAAAACACCCCCCAAGTTTCAAAAAGATTGGACCATGAGATCCAATTCCATGAGCCCCCAAAGCAGGTGCCCCAATCCTCCATTATTTCATATAGAAGGAAGGCATTTAAAAGGTCCACTGTCATTT
Organism: Heteronotia binoei; assembly: GCF_032191835.1. Classification (NCBI taxonomy): domain Eukaryota; kingdom Metazoa; phylum Chordata; class Lepidosauria; order Squamata; family Gekkonidae; genus Heteronotia; species Heteronotia binoei. Next base: position 8,545,186 of record NC_083240.1, on the reverse strand, counting down.
TAAACTGTCCCAAATCGGAGATCCAGTTTGGTGTAGTGCGGACTCTTATCTGGGAGAACCGGGTTTGATTCCCCACTCCTCCACTTGCACCTGCTAGCATGGCCTTGGGTCAGCCATAGCTCTGGCAGAGGTTGTCCTTGGAAGGGCAGCTGCTGTGACAGCCCTCTCCAGCCCCACCCACCTCACAGGGTGTCTGTTGTGGGGGAGGAAGGGAAAGGAGATTGTGAGCCGCTCTGAGACTCTTCGGAGTGGAGGGCAGGATATAAATCCAATATCTTCATCTACCTCACAGGGTGCCTGTTGTGGGGGAGGAAGGGAAAGGAAATTGTGAGCCGCTCTGACACTCTTCGGAGTGGAGGGCGGGATATAAATCCAATATCTTCATCTACCTCACAGGGTGTCTGTTGTGGGGGAGGAAGGGAAAGGAGATTGTGAGCCGCTCTGAGACTCTTCGGAGTGGAGGGCGGGATATAAATCCAATATCTTCATCTACCTCACAGGGTGCCTGTTGTGTGTGGGGGGGGGAAGGTAAAGGAGATTGTGAGCTGCTCTGAGACTCTTCGGAGTGGAGGGCGGGATATAAATCCAATATCTTCATCTACCTCACAGGGTGCCTGTTGTGGGGGGGGGGGGAAGGTAAAGGAGATTGTGAGCCACTCTGAGACTCTTCGGAGTGGAGGGCGGGATATAAATCCAATATCTTCATCTACCTCACAGGGTGTCTGTTGTGGGGGAGGAAGGGAAAGGAGATTGTGAGCCGCTCTGAGACTCTTCGGAGTGGAGGGCGGGATATAAATCCAATATCTTCATCTACCTCACAGGGTGTCTGTTGTGGGGGAGGAAGGGAAAGGAGATTGTGAGCCGCTCTGAGACTCTTCGGAGTGGAGGGCGGGATATAAATCCAATATCTTCATCTACCTCACAGGGTGCCTGTTGTGGGGGGGGGGGGAGGTAAAGGAGATTGTGAGCTGCTCTGAGACTCTTCGGAGTGGAGGGCGGGATATAAATCCAATATCTTCATCTACCGCACAGGGTGTCTGTTGTGGGGGAGGAAGGTAAAGGAGACTGTGAGCCGCTCTGAGACTCTTCGGAGTGGAGGGCGGGATCTAAATCCAATATCTTCATCTACCTCACAGGGTGTCTGTTGTGGGGGAGGAAGGGAAAGCAGATTGTGAGCCGCTCTGAGACTCCTCAGAGTGGAGGGCGGAATATAAATCCAATATCTTCATCTACCTCACAGGGTGTCTGTTGTGGGGGGTGGGAAGGTAAAGGAGATTGTGAGCCGCTCTGAGACTCTTCGGAGTGGAGGGCGGGATATAAATCCAATATCTTCATCTACCTCACAAGGTGTCTGTTGTTGGGGAGGAAGGGAAAGGAGATTGTGAGCCGCTCTGAGACTCTTAGGAGTGGAGGGCGGGATATAAATCCAATATCTTCATCTACCTCACAGGGTGCCTGTTGTGGGGGGGGGGGAGGTAAAGGAGATTGTGAGCCGCTCTGAGACTCTTCGGAGTGGAGGGCGGGATATAAATCCAATATCTTCTTCTTCTTCTTAAATGTGATGGCCAGAACTTCCTTTGGAGTTCAATTATGCTGGTCACAACCTTGCTCCTGGCTCCACCCCCAAAGTCTCCTGGCTTCACCTCCAAAGTCTCCTGGCTCCACCCCCAAAGTCCCCATATATTTCTTGAGCTGGACTTGGCAACCCTAACACAAAAGCTCATACCTTGAAGAAGACTTTGTTGGCCTTCAAGGTGCCACTGGAGACTGGACTCAAGCTTTGTTCTACTGCCTCACACCAACACGGCTACCCACCTGGATCTATTCCCATGTTATAGTTATACTCAGGGCTTTTCTTTCTGTAGAAAGGGCCCAGTGGGAACTTATTTGCATATTAGGGCACACACCCCCTGGTGCCAAGCCAGCTGGAACTGCGTTCCTGTACATTCCTGCTTAGAAAAGAAAAAAGGCCCTGGTTATACTGCATGAGTGTAAAACACAACCAAGAAACATCTCAGTAGCCATGCTAATAGGCCAGAACGGGGGAAAGAATAATGCACATGACCAGTGTTCCCTCTAAGCTGCAGAGTCTTGTGAGCAAAAATTCTACTATGGGAGCTACTGGTACTAAAGTTGTGAGCTCCTGCATAAATTTAGTTGCTCTGGGGTCATCCTGCCTGAGCTAAGACAAAAATGTGTGAGCTGGAGGCTAAAAATCCGTGAGCTAGGTCACACTAACTCAGCTTAGAGGGAACACTGCACACACACCCCATTCCCACTTCAACCCACAGTAACATTTGCCTACAGAATGTTGCTGGGCTGCAGACTTCAACTAAACTATCTCACCAAGGCTCTAGTCCTCATGAGAGTTAAAAATATATCTAAGATGAAATACTCGGGAGAGACCTACAATAACTAACCAAGCAGGGTGGTATTGCCAGTGACAAAGGAGGTTTTCCCCGTGACCAGCCACAGAAGAATTAAAAATGCATAAAGCAATGAATTAAGCAAATACATGCAACAGATTGAATCTGCATAATTTATACGGGTCCTAGAATTTGTGAGCTTGATTTCCAGCAGAGGATTTGGATGACCAGGGATTTTTTTTTTTTTTTTTTTGGGGGGGGGGAGAGACAACAAGTCAAAACTAAACACAAAGCGCACACCGCCTTATCTATGAACCGCAACCAGTGTTGCACAATGCAAAATGAGCTTTCATGTCGCACACGCGTTGACCCTTCCAAAGCCGTTGTCACAGCTACAGCTGTAAGTTGCCGCATCTGCCTCTCTCAAATACCACACAGGCACACACACAACATCCTAGCTGGGCCCCCAGAGAAATATCTCCCACACATTCCTTCCCTCAGTCACACCCCACCACTTTCTATATAGAGCGGAAGCTGCATTCCGGGGATTTAGAGAAACCAGATAACCGTCAAGGAGCCGTATGCAATAGTTCAGGGGAGAGAGAGAGAGACACCCCCCCATCCCCCGGGGTGGACCTCGAATTCAAGCCAGAAGAGGACCCTATTTTCACTGCCCTCTAGGGTTGCCAAGTCCAACTCAAGAAATATCTGGGGACATTGGGGGTGGAGCCGGAAGACTTTGGGGGTGAAGCCGGGAGTAAGGGTGTGGCAAGCACGATTGAACTTCGAAGGGAGTTCTGGCCCTCACATTTCAAGGGATCGCACTCCTTTTAAATGCTTTTCCTCCATTGGAAATAATGAAGGACGGGGGCACCTTCCTTGGGGGCTCATAGAATCGGACCCCCTGGTCCAATCTTTTTGAACCGTGGGGGGTATTTTGAGGAGAGTCATCAGATGCTAAGCTGACAATTTGGTGCCTCTACCTCAAAACACAACTCTCCTAGAGCCCCAGATATCCATGGATCAATTCCCCATTATACCCTATGGGAATCGTTCTCCATAGGGAATAATAGAGTGCCCAGCAGATATTTCCTCCCCCCCCCCCGCTTTCTGAAGACCCTGAAGTGGGGGGAGGGTCTTCAAACTGGGGAATTCCCTGCCCCCACCTGGGGATTGGCAACCCTACTGCCCCCCCCCCCATGATGTCCTAACGAAGCTGAAGGGTCTTCTGAGCACACGACGAGTGCCTTTTGCTTTCTGTTTGAAGAGGTGGGTGGAAGGGCTATTCAGACCAAAGCACACGACCCCCATCCCACCTCAAACCACAGGAATGTTTGCTCACAGAATAGCCGTTTTCTGTGGATGGAGAGCACCGTTCAGACATGGAGCACAAACGGCCGAATTACAGCACCGTTCCTCGGGCTGCCAACTTCTAGGCGGGGCCTGGAGATCTCCTGCAATCACAATGGGTCTCCAAACAACAGGGATCAGTTCCGTTGGAGAGATCGGCTGCTTGGGAAGGTAAACTCTGTGGCATTATACCCAGCTGAGGCCCCACCCCTCCAGGCTCCACCCCAAATCTCCAGAAATCCCCAACCCAGAGGTGGCAACCCTTACGCGTTTGTAAGACATGATGCTTTGGGACGGACAAGCTGGGAATGGAGGAAGGAAGGGGAAATGCTTGACCCCCAAGGTTGCCAGGTCCAACTCAAGAAATATCTGGGGACTTCGGGGGTGGAGCCGGGAGACTTTGGGGGTGGAGCCCGGAGAAAGGATGTGGCAAGCCCAACTGAACTCTGAAGAGAGTCCTGGCCATCACATTTAAAGGGATCCCACACTTTTTCAATGCCGTCCCTCCATTTGGAAATAATGCAGGCTAGGGGGTACCCTTTTGTGGGGGCTCACAACATTGGACCCCCTGGTCCCACCTTTTTGAAACTTCAGGGGTGTTTTGAGGAGAGGCAGAGCATGCTATGCCAAACATTTGGTGCCTCTATCTCAAATGAACAGCCCCCCCCCCCCGAGCCCAGATACCCACAGATTAATTCTGCATTATACCCTATGGGAATCAGTCTCCATAGAGTATAACAGAGTGCCCAGCAGACATTTCCCTCCCCCCCCCCCACTTTCTGTTAACCTTGAAGCGGGGGTGAGGGGAACGGCCTCCAAGGGATTCCCCTGCCCCCAACTTGGAATTGGCAACCCGATGACCCTTCCCCTGCCATTTCTCTGCTCCAAATGGTGTCCTAAATGGTCTCCCTCACTCCTCCCGGGCTATTAAAAAAGCACGTCTGCAACAGGGTCACATAGATCCCATGGACTGCACTCTGATAACACACCGACCCCCTCCCCTTAGGTCCATGATAAGAATAAGAACATAAGAGAAGCCATGTTGGATCAGGCTAATGGCCCATCCAGTCCAACACTCTGTGTCACATAAGAACATAAGAGAAGCCATGTTGGATCAGGCCAATGGCCCATCCAGTCCAACACTCTGTGTCGCATAAGAACATAAGAGAAGCCATGTTGGATCAGGCCAATGGCCCCTCCAGTCCAACACTCTGTGTCCCATAAGAACATAAGAGAAGCCATGTTGGATCAGGCCAATGGCCCCTCCAGTCCAACACTGTGTGTCACAAAAGAACATAAGAGAAGCCATGTTGGATCAGGCCAGTGGCCCATCCAGTCCAACACTCTGTGTCACATAAGAACATAAGAGAAGCCATGTTGGATCAGGCTAATGGCCCATCCAGTCCAACACTCTGTGTCACATAAGAACATAAGAGAAGCCATGTTGGATCAGGCCAATGGCCCCTCCAGTCCAACACTCTGTGTCCCATAAGAACATAAGAGAAGCCATGTTGGATCAGGCCAATGGCCCCTCCAGTCCAACACTGTGTGTGACAAAAGAACATAAGAGAAGCCATGTTGGATCAGGCCAATGGCCCCTCCAGTCCAACACTGTGTGTCACAAAAGAACATAAGAGAAGCCATGTTGGATCAGGCCAGTGGCTCATCCAGTCCAACACTCTGTGTCACACAGTAGCCAAAAAAAATTATCTATATCTATATTATATTATATTATATTATATTATATTATATTATATTATATTATATTATATTATATTATATTATATTTACACACATATATATATACACACTGTGGCTAATAACCACTGATGGACCTCTGCTCCATATTTTTATCTAACCCCCTCTTGAAGCTGTCTATGCTTGTAGCCGCCACCACCTCCTGTGGCAGTGAATTCCACATGTTAATCACCCTTTGGGTGAAGAAGTACTTCCTTTTATGCATTTTAACCTGACTGCTCAGCAATTTCATCGAATGCCCACGAGTTCTTGTATTGTGAGGAAGGGAGAAAAGTACTTTTCTCTACTTTCTCCATGAGTCAGGAAGTCCTCTTGCACAATTAGGGTTGCCAATCCCCAGGTGGGGGCAGTGGATTCCCTGGTTTGAAGCCCCTCCCTCTGCTTCAAGGTCATCAGAAAGTGTGTGTGTGTGTGGGGGGGTGGCGGGAAATGTCTATTGGGCACTCCATCATTTCCTATGGAAACCAATTCCGATAGGGTATAATGGAGAATTGATCTGTGGGTATCTGGGGCTCTGGGGTGGCTGCTTTTTTAGGTAAAGGCACCAGATTTTCAGTATAGCATCCAGTGGCTCTCCTGAAAACACCCCCCAAGTTTCAAAAAAGATGGGGCCAGAGGGTCTAATTCTGAGAGACCCCCCCCCAAAAAAAAACGATACCCCTATCTTTCATTGTTTCCAAATGGAGGGAAGGCATTGAAAAAGTGTGTGGTCCCTTTAAATGTGATGGCCAGCACTCCCTTTGGAGATCAATCGTGCTTGTCACACTCTTGCTCCTGATGCCAACCCCCAAAGTCCCCAGATATTTCTTGAATTGGACCTGGCAACCCTATGCACAATTTTGTCCACCCTCCTGCAGTGAGCCTGAAGACTTCCTGGTTTAGAACCAGGCCTTTTAGAAATGAACTGGGGTTTGTTTCTTGCCGGGCTTCTAAACTGGGATTTAACGATCATTGAATGAGGTCTGTTCAGTTCTGAAATGCCTTCCCTGTGTCACAAAGGACTCGCCTTTTGAGGTTTGAGGTCGCTGGATTTGTACGAGACAAGCAAAGCGGTTCAAATGACATTCGGAAGAATAACACAAGGCAATTGCTGGAGTTACATGGCATTGCCCATCATTGGGTGACAAAGGGTTGTTGTGTGAAACTCAGGCAGCTTCCACACTCAGGGGTACCAGCTTTTATTATTTCCTGGATCTCTTTGCATCTGCTTTGTACCTCCGACCCTTAGGTTGTGGGCATTTGATTATTCGTCTTAAGAACGAAATTTAGGATCACTGAAGGCACCAGCCCAATCGTTTGTCCCTAGTATATGAGATTCAAAGACAGCCTGCATTTGAACATGGAGGTTCTAGTTAGCTAATTCGTATACAAAGCCATATTCTACATTCATGTCACCCTTTCTACACAACTTTGCGGGATCACAGCAAAGGTCCATCTAATCCAGCCACTTTTCTAACAATGTCCAGCTAGATGCCCCAAGGAAGCTCATGAGCGGGGTAGGATAACACCAGGATTTCCCCATTCCCCCCCAGTTTCCAGTATATACAGAGATATATTGCCTCTGCACAAGGAAGTTCTAGTTGCTATCACAGCTCATAACCACCAGTACTCCTAAATGCTGTGAGTACTGGGTAAGACTTGAGTTCTCTGCACATTTCCTTGCTTCTATGGATTTGCAAAACAGAGAAAATGATTTGCGTAATGTACCCAGACGGAAGAACTCAGTCGTGTGTGCAAGTACATCAAATGCTGGTTTTTGTTGTTAAAAAGAGAAGAAGCAAGCACAGAGTATACGAGACCCCTGTGGAATAGCAGCTGCCCGATAAGACTGCAAGTGAGAGAAAGGGTTAACAAACCCCCCCCCGGCTTCGAGCCACACCCACTTTGCCTAAGCCCCTCCCCTCTGCCACACCTTCCAGCCCCGTTTTCCCCACCACGTGCCGAGGGAGGGAGACACCTACAGTTGTTGAGAAAAAGCAAGACGGCAAAACCCAGCGTGGAGGTGGCCAAGAGGATCAGGCATATGTTGCAAGGGATCATGAAGTAGCGGACCACCAAGGAGACTTTGTGTTGGTACATCCGGTCCCGCTCCAAGGAGCCTGGCCCCATAGGATACTGGCAAGCAGTCATGCCGCTGACCGGGGCCCAAGCCCCCACAGGCAGATCCAGGGCAGCGGTTCCTCCGGGCACGCAGAAGCCCCGCCCCCCACACCCGCCCGCTTCCAAAGGGGCAACTGGCTAAGTGTTTTCCGGCATGGCCATCCTCCAGTCGGTGCGCACGAGGGGCTCAGTTTTCAGGAGGAAGGCTCCGGCGATGCAAAGCCCATCTTGAGGCTGTCATCGAAAACCAAGAAAAGGAACTCCAGGTGTGCAGGGGTGTGTCAGTGTGTCAGTATTCTACCAACGGCCCGTTCCGCGTGGGACTCCGCGCTCCTTCCAAAGCAAGTCACTGATACCAGGGTTCCATCTCGACAAGCCAATCCGTCCGCTTCTGCCACGGAATGAAAGGAAGCCCCCAAATCCCACTGACTCCAAGATGCTGCCCACTCCCACCAAAAGATCCGGAGGGAGGCAGGCTGGTGGGCAGGCCTCAGAAAGAACGACTGTGGGATGACTCCACGGCTTTCCTGGAGAAAGGAACTATAATCCGGACTGGTTTTCCTCGTGTGGAGTCGTAGAAAGAATCAGAGCAGCGGGGGTGGGGGGGGGAGGCAGACTCCTCCAAGAACGGCAAGTGCTAATAGACTCTTCGGTTGCTCTCAAAAGGCGTGGCTCTCTTTATTAAACCATCAACTCGGTTGCCGGGTGGTCTCTGGTCGTGGAACGAGTCTCGCTTCAGCTCATGCATTTCTCAGACTACGAGTGCATCTATGCAAGAGAGAGGCAGAAAAGAAGCAGACCCCCGTAGATAACCCTCAAACTTAATCCCAAGAGCTGGCAAAGGCACTCTCTGGTCACCTCTCCGCTCAGCAAGGCCAAGCTCTGCTTTCCCTTCCCAAAGAATGCTGAAGTCCATGGGGGGCTCAGCTGCAGTTTCTTCGATAGCAGCTGCCGCCAGCCTCCTGTTCTTCTCCGCGTCCCCTCTCGGCTCCTTCCTTCAACGAGGGGCTACGAGGGAGCTGCGCTGACTCCATTCCCTGCCTTGGCATCGGCTGGAATCGGCTGAATTCACTGCCCCCTCCTCGTGCCACACAACCCCTTCCTGGAGAGCCAAAGGCACACGCTCAGAAACCAGTGGAGAAAATATATGTTTCCCTGCCCCCCACAAGTGCACCGGCGACAAAAGGTGAAGATCAAGGGATCCCGGAGTCCTGACAATAGAACAGGGTCTATGCGCCGCACAAAACAAGAATCAAAATCAAAATCAAAAGCGCCGGAGCATCGCCACCCACACCCAAGTTTCCTGCGCCCCCAGCAGTCCGAGGTGGCGGCAAAGGAAGGAAAGAAAGGTTATTGTCCTCTGTCGTCCCTGAGCCATTGCCGTGGGCTCGCTCCCAGCTCATCACCAGTGCGAGCTGTCCCTCTCTCATCCGCAGGTAGCTTCATCCTTTCTCGCTCGCTCTCCCAGACACCGGTCTCCTCCCTCCCCTGAAAGAGAAACTGCTCAGCTGCCGATCGCTCTCAGAGGAAGAATAAAGACAGCGTGAAAAGATTAGAACAAGAGGGTTACGAGGACAGCCGGGGTCTCCTCCTTCGCACGGAGCCACTCCAAGTGAGAGCCTGAGACGGAAAGGCAGTAAAAAAACAAAGGCAAGAAAGACTGTGGAAAGGGGAGGTATCTCCTCCCCGGGGTTTCTCTAGGGAGCTGTTCTCATGCAAATAGGACGCAGCCACCTGTGGTCATCCGTTGCCTTCAAAGATACCTCCAGAGCTACAGACACCTGTGAGCATCTTCACGGAGATGGGGGCAGGAGCGAAGGACCGGCTGGCCGTGCTGTTCACATCTCATCGCCTGCCTCGGAAGAGAGTGAAAGGAAAATTACCTCTTCCCTTGCCTCTCCCACCAGCCGACCCCCCCGCCCTGCTTCTCATTTGTGAACTCAAGATGTTGAAAGGGGCGGAGAAGATAATGTCAAAACTCATTATGTGCGTGTCTCTCTCTCTCTCTGCCACTCCGCGCTTCCCCCCCTCGTGGAGCATGACACACCCTCGTGGTGCAACCAGACACACAGCCTCGGTCCCCTTTCAATGCCTGCTTGGGAAAGGCGAGGAGGGGGCGTCCGGACAGCCCTCGGGGACACGGATCCGACTGCACGCCCGGCTAGAAGAGAAGGCTCAACACAAGACCCCTTTGAATACAGGGGGGGAAGTCTCTTTTAAAAGGAATGTTCAGAGGCGCCTCCAAAGAGATGAGATCGAAAGTCAAGGGCTGGACTCATTGGAGTGAAATTTAAACAGCTGTATCCAAAAATAAAAGAGGACAGAACTTGTATTTTTTTGTACCCTGCTTTGTTCCTCATAACAGGTAGGAGGCAAGCCAGTTGGCAACAACTTATTTGGCGCAAAAAAGCAAATTCAGGAGGCTGGGGGCTACAACGACGCTTTGTGCCGCTCACCTATTGGTCATGATGGCTAAATGGAACTTCCATGTGCTAGGGCAGTATACCTCTGAATGCCCGACACTGCAGGACAAACAGCAGAACAGGTTTCTCAGAAGTACTGGGATGGCCACTGCTGGAAACAGGATGATGAGACAGAGGCCGTATAACTAGGGGGAGATAATAGGGGAGGCCTGTTATTTCCACAGCCTGCTCAAGGGTTTCCTAGAAAACTCTGCTTAGCAACTGTTGGAAACTGGATGTTGGACTAGATCAGGGGTGTCAAAAATGCAGCCCAGGGGCTGAATCAGGCCCCTAGAGGGCTCCTATCAGGCCCCCTCTCGAGCAACTGGCTTCCTTCTCCCTCTCTCTTGCTCCCTTCTGCATCTTAGCTTGCTTTGCCAGGCTTGCTCAATCGCACAGGAGCTACAGAGCAAAGCCTCTATTTTCACCATTGGCTGAAGCTCCTCTCTTAGGGAGGGGGGGAAGGCAGAGCTTATTTTTCTGTCAATCGCACAGCAGAGCTACTGACCCAAGCCACTCTTCCTTCTATTGGCTGAGGCTCCTCCCACTCCTGGTCCTTGGGGAAGGAAGGTAATAGCCAGAGCTTCCTTTGCCCGGTTCCCTGGATCCCATGGGAGAAATACAAAGAAGCACCTTTAAGACTGAGTGCTAATGTTGTAAGTTTTTAAAAAAAATAATTAACTGTGTTTGTCTGTGTGCTTTTATAAAGTTTATCTCTCTACTACCTGGCCTTACATTTTATTACACACATGGTTCGGCCCTTCAAGGTCTCATTTATGTCAGATCCGGCCCTCATAACAAATGAGTTTGACACCCCTGGACTAGATGGACCAATCTGGGAGGTCTTTCCTTCGTGTTTCTAGACATCTAGTCTATGGATTTCACCTCCCCCTGGCCCTGTATAAATACAAGCCCTCTTTTCTCCCTCCTGAGAGGCCCTAATTCTATAGGGCAGAGCTCCTGCTTTTGAGCACATGCTATGATCCAGCCCCGTAACTTGGAGATGCTGAGGAGGCAGCTATAACCTCTGGGTCAAACCCAAGATTTGACCACCCTTTACGGGGGGGGGGGGGACAAGACCCACGCAAAAGGAAGCTCATCCATATGCTGGGAAATACTGCCATTTATTATTTCACAACCCAGTTCCAAAAGCCCCATCTCGTTTCCACCTTTCCTTTGTGCCCATCAAGCCTTCAAGCTCACAGCATGTCCAGTTTCCTCATTCCAAAATTCCACACTAAATGCATGCCCTTCTTGACGCTCATTTCACATATAAACAGCTTATCAATCTAGAAACGACAGCATCAAACGTCTGGCTTGGGAAGACCGTCAACAAAACAAAATGGTCTCCTGATGACCACATCTGAAAACAAGAAAGGGCGGATTCCCGACTGTGATGTCTTTCTAATCTCTACCGATGAGCCACCATGAGCTCTGTCGGGGGGCCTCACGCCATGAGGTGCTTCTCAGTCACACCAGTACTTGAACCCAGAACTTCCTAGCGGGAAACCGGGTCTGAGCAGAGAAAGAAAACACAGAGATAGGGTGTGCTTGGGTACCCCCTTCAGACAGAGCTATGGTTGCAAAGTCTGGGTTGGGAAATTCTTGGGAGATTTGGAGGTGGAGCCAGGCAAAGGGAGGGACCTCACTGAAGAAAGGAAGCTGCCTTATACAGAACGGTGAACCCACTGCTAGCACCACTGGTGGACCTCCTGAGGGCACTTGGGTTTTTTGCTGCTTTGTGACACAGAGTGTTGGACTGTATGGGCCATTGGCCTGATCCAACATGGCTTCTCTTATGTTCTTATGTGACAGACAGTGTTGGACTGGATGGGCCATTGGCCTGATCCAACATGGCTTCTCTTATGTTCTTCCGTGACACAGAGTGTTGGACTGAATGGGCCATTGGCCTGATCCAACATGGCTTCTCTTATGTTCTCATGTGACTCAGAGTGTTGGACTGGATGGGCCATTGGCCTGATCCAACATGGCTTCTCTTATGTTCTTCTGTGACACAGAGTGTTGGACTGGATGGACCATTGGCCTGATCCAACATGGCTTCTCTTATGTTCTTATGTGACTCAGAGTGTTGGACTGAATGGGCCATTGGCCTGATCCAACATGGCTTCTCTTATGTTCTTATGAACCTGACCATTGGCCCATCAAAGTCACTATTGTCTACTCACGCCAGTAGTGGCTCTCCAAGGTCTCGGGCAGATGTCTTTCACATCATCTCCTGCCTGGTCCTTTTAACTGGAGATGCCGGGGATTGAACCTGGGACCTTCTGCATGCCAAGCAGAGTCTCTTCTGCTGAGCCACAGCCTACCCTCAAGGCCACACAGTCCTTCCGAGCAGCCATCTTCTCCAAAGGTACCGATTTCTGCAGTCTGGAGATCAGTTGTCATTCCAGGAGAATTCAGGCTGCACTTGGAAGGTGACAACCAATGTTCCCTCTAAGCTGCAGAGTCTTGTGAGCAAAAATTCTGCTTTGTGAGCTACTGGCATTAAATTTGTGAGCTGCTGCCTCAATGAGCGTGCTCTGGGGCCATCCTTCCTGAGCTAAGACAAAAACGTGTGAGCTGGAGGCTACCAAATCTGTGAGCTAGCTCACGCTAACTCAGCTTAGAGGGAACACTGGTGACAGCCCCAGATACCAAAGTGAATCAAGATGTCTGTCAACAGATCCAGCAACCCCTTTCCGGGGCTGGATAGCCCACAAGCCCTGCCTAGTCCTCTCCTTCCCTTCCACGACCCAGCAGTTTCCTCACAACACCCCAGGCAGCTCTACATGCTGAAAAATGAGGGCAACGCTCCCCCTCAGGTAGCTGGAGAGGTAACCCACCGGTGAGTCACCGGAACTTTCCACCACCCACATGCAGGAGACGGAGGGGGAATGGGAAAGAGGGGGGAGGCGGCGACGTGCGTCACTCTTCCTTCAGGGGAGGCCTACAAAAATCAGTGGAGGGGGAGAGCGTCAACACCTGCCACCTCACACCGCTGAGGAGCTATAAACAGCATAGGATCGCAAACAGAAACAGAAAAGAAGATCCCGCCACACTGAAGTATTATACAGCACCATATAATGTTTTAAATTGTATTTTATTGGTTTTTTAAAATTGTTTTATGGAATTGATTGTTAGCCGCCCTGAGCCCGCTTGCGGAGAGGGCGGGATAGAAATTTAAAGTAATAATAATAACAGCAGAGGAAGATTTTACTAGACAGCTTGGGGACAGACTTCCGAAAGGCCTACGCAATCTGCGATCCATTCCCTGGGCCTGCTGGGTGCTGGATGGTTCTCCTGATTTCGGCTGACGGGTTTCATTCAGCCAAGTGGGTTTGCTGCTGATGTTGGCCCGCACTGGGTCAGGAGAAGATCGGTCCAGGCCGTTCCGCTCTCCCAACAGGGCTTGCCCGGATGCCCTAGCAAAATCACGGCAGGGAAGAACACCATCTCGAGTTCCGCGCCGTTTGTACCCAACAGTCAAAATGGTTAAAAACGTATCAGCGGCCCTGCCGGAAGAAACCAAAAGTCCACTGGGTCCGACTTGCTGTTTCACATGGCAGTCAGCTAGATGTCCTTGAAATTCTATATTTACTTGTTTCATTTCTCTCATGCCTTTTCCCCCAGCGGGGACCAAAAGCGGCTTACGCTAATCTTTTTTCCTCCATTTTGTCCTCACAACAATCCTAGGCAGAGAGTAGGTGACTGCCCCAAGGTCACCCAGCAAGCTCCCATGGTTGAAGTGGGGATTCGAACTTGAATCTCCGAGATTCTAGCCAAATACTAGTCCGCTATACCACACTGGCTCACAGTGAAAAGCCAAAGGCCTTCACCTCACCCTGCCTCTGCCCTCCACTGCTGTCTGCAACAGTGCTGCAGCGATACATTGCCTCTGGACATGAAGTTTGCACCCAGCCGCCCGTAGCAAACAGACCTTTCTCTTCTATGCATTGGCAGACCCTGTTTTTAAAACCATCAAAGTCAGAGGCCATTGCCAGGATGGGTGATGAAGAACTAGAAATCTTGGAGCCCAACACCTCAGCAAAAAATGAGGCACTGAGTGCAAAATTCAGCTTCTTGACAGCTCAACTTCTTTTAAAAGTCAAGTTTCTAGGCCTCATGAGGGCAGAGGAAGGCTTGAAAAGCTATGGGAAAGGCTTCTTGAAACCTGAGAAGCCAAAAGGAGGTGGTTAAATTAAGATTTCCTCCTGTTTTGGAGAGGGGCAGACACTGCCTTTCTCTATGAATAACCTAAATAATTTAACTGCAGCTATTTGCAGTTTGCATTATTTTTTCTTTAAAAAAAACATTTATTGAATGACAACAACAAAAAGATCTGTATTATTTTGCATAATTTATTCTGAGTTTGGGGAAAGAAAGCACGTGGTTTCTATTTCCACCTTATTTAGCAACGTCTCTGAGATGATATCAAGCACTTCCCAACACACCTGCAAACATAAGGACTAGACTCTTGATGCCTCTCAAAAGGCCACGGGTCTCAGGAAGCCCAATTTTCTTCCTTCTAAACCCCGCTCCCTTTGGCCAGGCCCACAAGCCCCTCCCCCAGAGGAAAATGGGAGCCGGGCTGCCCCAGCAAAAGCAGTCTGAGCTCATTCATTCCCAAAGTGTTCGGAGTGCAGGGTAACGTGCCAAAGAAGGGCAGCATTTTATTATCCCCTTCCCGAGGCCTAGATACACAAGCCCACCCCAGGCCTGTGACACTGCTGTTTTTATAGACACGCCAGGGAATTTCAGACCCATGTTCTTTTGAAAACCCTGGACCTCATCCAAGAGCTTTAAATCTCCCCGTCCCTCTCCACACCCCAGCAGGGAAAAGAAAAGACCGACTGCAAATAATTCATTAGCATGTCTCCATTTGCATGTTTCAATATGCACACAAACAAACAAAAAAAACCCCTACCAAATCCCAGAGGGATGGGAGGAATGTGCCCTTAAAATGCCCCCTGAGGAGGGCGGGAAGCCATCCCCCCCCCCACAGCCCGCCTGCCCCCCCAGCGGTGGACTCTAAAACCCTCCAAGGAAAACAAGAGGGGTCAAAGCAAGCCCTGTACTTTCAAACAAGGCCGAATTCTTACGGGCAGAAGCCAACCAGCAGCGCTCCAGACTGCTGGATCGATTGCGTGTTCCTCGATACCCTCAAAATATTCTCTGCACTCAAAAAAGTGCGATGGAGGAAACGGGTCTGCTCTTCCCATCTACCTGACGCACCAGCTTTCTGCATGCAGGGAACGGAACGTTTGTACGGCGGAAACCTCAGTCGCGTGGGCTCCCGGCTGCAGTCTGGAGTAGTGGCACAGCCGGCACACGGACTGCTTCAGAGGAAACGGAGCCTTTGTGGGTTGAACTACCAAAGGGCGCAAAGGGACGGTGGCTCAGTGGCACAGCATCTGCTTGGGAAGCAGAAGGTCCCAGGTTCAATCCTTGGCATCTCCAACTCAAAAGGGTCCAGGCAAGTAGGCGTGAGAAACCTCAGCTTGAGACCCTGGAGAGCAGGGGAGGGACGGTGGCTCGGTGGCAGAGCATCGGCTTGGTAAGCAGAAGGTCCCAGGTTCAATCCCCGGCATCTCCAACTAAAAAGGGTCCAGGCAAATAGGCGTGAAAAACCCTCAGCTTGAGAGCCGCTGCCAGTCTGAGTAGACAATACTGGCTTTGATCGACCGAGGGTCTGAGTCAGTAGAAGGCAGCTTCATATGTCCCTACCTTCGAAGATTGAGCTGGTGTGACAAATAAGAATTAAACCACACAGGGAAGCATAAGCCCTGGCCGACTTCCCGTCTTTTCTCCCTTGGGCACGTGTCAATTACAGGGGCACCCAGGTTCTGCCAGCGCCAACTCCAGTAGTCTAGGAAGAGAGCTCTGTGCAGGCTCAGAGACGCTGCTTTCTCAGGGCAGGAAAAGAATCCCTGCATTTGAGTCCCAGCATCTGGAGTCAAGCACCGGCAAACCGTCTTTCTTCTGTACTTCTAGGCCAGTGAGGTTGCAGAAATCTGGGAGCCTTCAAAAGCTGGCCAATGGAGAAAGTCAGGAACAATGGACCGCTTGCCCGCCTATTACCCAGCTTCCCCTGCTCCTCGCCCTCAGGGAGGGGGCCTGGATCAGTGGCAGAGCATTAGCTTGGTGCGCAGAAGGTCCCAGGTTCAATCCCCGGCATCTCCAGTTAAAAAGGGCCAGGCAGCAGGCGATGAGAAAGATCCTGGAGAGCCGCTGGCGTTCAGAGCAAACGCTACTGAGCTAGGTCACTCCGAGTTCAGACTCAGCAGAAGGCCTTCAAATGCTTTGTTAGCAGACCTATCGGGGAGTGTCTGTGGCTCAGTGGTAGAGCATCTGCTTCGCACGCAGAAGGTCCCCGGTTCAATCCCCAGCATCCCCAGTTAAAAGGACCAGGTTGGAGGTGATGTGAAAGACCTCAGCCTGAGGCCCCAGAGAGCGGCTGCCAGTCTTTGATGGACCGAGGTTCTGATTCAGCATAAAACAGCTTTGTGTCCGTTCAGTATGTTGCTGACAGGGGAGACGCTGTCCCTCTTGCAGGACAAACGCTCTGCTCAAGCAGCAAAGCCCCACAGCCCTGTTCTGTGTTTATGTGAACCGAGCATGCCCCAAAAATGATGTAGTGGCAAATTCTGCAATGCGCAGGGATTCCTCGGCTTGACAGGCAGGTTCTCCGGAGCTGATGAGTCAACCAAGAAAAGAAGAAGATACTGGATTTATATCCCGCCCTCCACTCTGAATTTCAGAGTCTCCGAGCTGCTTACAATCTCCTTTACCTTCCTCCCCCACAACAGACACCCTGTGAGGTGGGTGGGGCTGAGAGAGCTCTTACAGCAGCTGCCCTTTCAAAGACAGCTCTGCCAGAGCTATGGCTGACCCAAGACCATTCCAGCAAGTGCAAGTGGAGGAGTGGGGAATCAAACCAGATAAGAGTCCGTGCACTTAACCACTACACCAAACTGGCTTTGGTGTAGTGGTTAAATGGTTAAGGGTTTTGGGAGGCTTACTTAGAGGGTGGGGAAAACTTTGATTATCAATATGCATGCTTTGGGTTCGTCTCTTACTGAGCCACTTGCGCTCAGCAGAGCCTACTCCCTTTGGAGTCCACCCCACCCCAGAGGCGAGTGCATTCCAGGAAAGCCCTATTGTGCAGGGCAGTAGGAAAGCGGCTTCTCGCACCCGCTCCTCAGAACAGCCATTTGTCCATGCAAAGCTCGCATCTCTGAGCGCCCTCTACTGCCTGTTCATGCCCACGGCAAATTGATCCACGACTTCTTGCCTCGTTTTCCGAAACATAAGATATTCATCTAATTGCCTATCTTGTTTTCTCTAGTACAAGAAGAGAAGAGGGGAAGGAACGCTCTTGGGAACCAGGAATTTAAATTTTAAAACTTGTACCAGCCCCAAATAAAAGATTACCAAACTGATTCAATATCCTCCAGTCCAAATGTCAACATTTATCCTTGTAGAGACAGTGTTGCAGATTGCATTTCGAGTTTATTAAAGCTAGAATAGACCGGTGCCTCGATACTTTGCAGTTGAACGAAAGTGCTGGCAAAACGCCTTGGTATTCTCTGGTGCTAGTGAGATGCCTCCAAAGGTGGCCAGAAAAACATGGTCTGTAGCTGAACAGGTGTTCATAAATGATTTAGAACTTGTTCATAAAGGATTTGGAGTTGGGAGTAAGCAGTGAAGTGGCCAAGTTTGCAGATGACACTAAATTGTTCAGGGTGGTGAGAACCGGAGAGGATCTGTTGGGGCTGGGTGAGTGGGCGTCAACGTGGCAGATGAGGTTCAATGTAGCCAAGTGCAAAGTAATGCACATTGGGGCCAAGAATCCCAGCTACAAATACAAGTTGATGGGGTGTGAACTGACAGAGACTGACCAAGAGAGAGATCTTGGGGTCATGGTAGATAACTCACTGAAAATGTCAAGACAGTGTGCGATTGCAATAAAAAAGGCCAACACCATGCTGGGAATTATTAGGAAGGGAATTGAAAACAAATCAGCCAGTATCATAATGCCCCTGTATAAATCAATGGTGCGGTCTCATTTGGAATACTGTGTACAATACCGCACCTCAAAAAGGAAATCTGTGTACAATACCGCACCTCAAAAAGAGGTCCATCAGTGGTTATTAGCCGCAGTGTGTGTATATGTGTGTATATTTTGGCCACTGTGTGACACAGAGTGATGGACTGGATGGGCCACTGGCCTGATCCAACATGGCTTCTCTGATGCACTTATGTGACACAGAGTGATGGACTGGATGGGCCATTGGCCTGATCCAACATGGCTTCTCTTATGTTCTTATGTGACACAGAGTGTTGGACTGGAGGGGCCACTGGCCTGATCCAACATGGCTTCTCTTATGTTCTTATGTGATGCAGAGTGTTGGACTGGATGGGCCATTGGCCTGATCCAACATGACTTCTCTGATGTTCTTATGTGACACAGAGTGTTGGACTGGATAGGCCACTGGCCTGATCCAACATGGCTTCTCTTATGTTCTTATGTGACACAGAGTGTTGGACTGGATGGGCCACTGGCCTGATCCAACATGGCTTCTCTTATGTTCTTATGTGACACAGAGTGATGGACTGGATGGGCCACTGGCCTGATCCAACATGGCTTCTCTTATGTTCTTATGTGACGCAGAGTGTTGAACTGGATGGACCACTGGCCTGATCCAACATGGCTTCTCTTATGTTCTTGTGTTTAGGTGAGAAAATCAGAGCTCCAGCTGGGGCTTGCCCCATTTCTCTTTCAGGTAGTCCCTGCTTTTACGCTCAAGCAATACTCCCTCGAAGCCAGGGGTGTCACACTTATTTGTTATGAGGGCTGGATGTGACATAAATGAGACCTTGTCAGGCCAGGCCGGCATGTGCCAGGCCGGGCCATGTGGTTACCTACTTAAGATGAGGTCAGGGTGGCCAAACTGCGGCTCAGGAGCCACCTGTGGTTCTTTCACATATATTGTGTGGCTCTCGACACCCCTGCCGCCCCATCGGCTGGCTTGGAGAAGGCATTTTAAGTTAAAGTTGTTTTCTTTCTGCCTCCCCTATCTACCTTCCATCCTTCCCTCCTTCCAACATCTGACATTCATGTCTTGTGCCTCTCAAACATCTGGTGGTTATTCTATGTGGCCCTTACATTAAGCAAGTTTGGCCACCCCTGGTTTAGGTAGCAGAGATATAAACTTAAGGGGGGGGGGGTGTTTTAAACAACATGCTTGAAACATTAGTACTTGTTGGTCTTAAAGGTACTTTCTTTGTATCTCTCCCATGGGATCCAGGGGACTGGGCAAGGAGCCTCAACCAATGGAGAAAATCGAGGTTTTGCTCTGTAGCTCCTGTGCGATTCAGCAAGCCTTGCAAAGCGAGCTGAGACGCAGAAGGAAACAAGAGAGAGGGAGAAGGACACAGACAAGAGCCAGTTGCTCGGGGGCCTGATAGGAGCCCTCCGGGGGCCTGATTCAGCCCCTGGGCTGCATGTTTGACACCCATGCTCTAGGTAGAGAAGCGCAGTGACATTCTTCTTCCACGGCCTGGGCACTGCTGAGGAAGACTTCTGAACGTCTTTGCCACTTAGGGTTTCCAGGTCTCTCCTGGCTTAAGGGCAGGGTTGCCAGGTCACTCTGTGGGGGGGGGGGGGTCGGCAGCTCCAGGTTGGGAAACAATTAGAGATTTGGGGGTGGAGTCTGGGAAGGACAAGGACCTCAGTGTGGTACGATGCCATACAGCCCACCCTTCCAAAGCAGCCATTTTCTCCAGGGGAACTGAATTCCAGGAGACCCCCTAGGTCCTGCCTGGAGGCTGGGCACCCCTATCATTCCTGCCAGCATGGGCAACCGAAATCCACAGAGAAACAGGCAAAAGTGCGTGGATTCTCTGGTCCTCTCTGTCTCGCAACATAAGCTGTCCCCGTGCTCCGCTCACAAAGAGTTGCTTCATTTCCCAAAGCCTTACAGTTGTCTCCAGCAGCAACAATAAAAATATTTTTGTATGGCTGGGCAGTGGTCTCTCAGCTGGGTCCCCCAAGGGAAGCACAGGGGCGGGATTCTAGCAGGAGCTCCTTTGCATATGAGGCCACACACCCCTGATGTAGCCAATCCTCCAAGAGCTTACGAGGCTCTTTTTTTGTAAGCTCCAGGAGGGTTGGCTACATCAGGGGGTGTGGCCTAATATGCAAAGGAGCTCCTGCTCGAATCCCGCCCCTGGGGATGCATGACCGACAAGCGGAATTCTGGAACCTTTCAGTTTATGGGATCCGATGGGATGGAACCGGAAACCCTTTTGCTGCCTGTGAAGCCGCCCAAATCCCACTGATTCCTCACCGTAACCAGCTGTACGCTGTTCGCGCTCATCTCAAATTAGGGAAGCCGCTTTGAGGAAAGGGGGTTGCGACTTGCTTGCAAAATCGAGCCCCCTCCCAAGCGATGGATTTTAAAAACTGAAGTAGAAACAGGGGCGGGATTCTAGCAGGAGCTCCTTTGCATATTAGGCCACACACCCCTGATGTAACCAATCCTCCAGGAGCTTACGAGGCTCTTTTTTGTCAGCTCTTGGAGGATTGGCTCCATCAGGGGTGTGTGGCCTAATATGCAAAGGTGCTCCTGCTACAATTCCACCCTTGGGTAAAAATAAGACTAGGGGGGAGGGGAGAGGCTTGAATGCACGGAGAGAGGCATTGGAAAGGGGATTTAGGCCACCTTTGAGGGGCAAAGAAAGAGGGGTCACCAGAGCTCAAGAGGAGGCAGTCCAGATTCTTAACTCCCTCCGGCTCTGTTGCTGCCTGCATCATTATGAAGAGGGAAAATGTTTTGTGACAAGAGCCCGTTCCCCGCCTCCCCCGGCCCCCACGACGTCCCCTCTCCAGCTTTCAAAACCGGTGTTAAAATGCATTAAGACCCAGCCGACTCCTTGAAAGCCCCAGACTGCTAATGGGTTTATTACTAAAGAGCTCTCTGCAAGAGCCCGACAGCTGAGGCCCTCGCCAAGAGCAGCCCAAAGGAGGGGGACAAAGGCCGACGAGGGGGAGGAACAGGGGACGGTCTTTGCCCAACGTCTTTGGAGGGGCCGTGGCTCGGTGGCAGAACGGCTGCTTGGCACGCAGAAGGTCCCAGGTTCGATCCCCGGCTTCTCGACTTGAAATGGACCAAGCAGTTGGTGGTAGGAAAGACCTTTGCCCGAGACCCTGGAGAGAGGCTGCCAAGCTGAGTAGAAAATATCGACTTTCATGTGCCGATGATCTGATCCAGTGTAAGCTTTATGTAGACAGATCGGTAGCTGCGTTTAGTCCGTCTGCAGCAGTGGAAAAGAGCAAGAGTCCCGTAACCTTTTAAAGACCAAGACCGACTTCCCACTAGCTTTACGCCGCTCTCACGCTCCTCTTCTCCGCGGGGCTTCCGTCGGATTTCACACCATCTGCCCCGGGGCTGCAACTCGCTTTGCCTTTTTCACGCGGCAAACGGAAACCGGTTTTTAGAGGCTCTTGTTTGCTGCACGAAAAAGGCGGAGCAAGTTGCAGCCCCCGGGCAGATGGCGTGAAATCCGAAGGAAGCTCCTCAGAGAAGAGGAGCGGGAGAGCGACGTAAGGCTAGTGGGGAGTCAGTCGAACAAAATTTGTGGCAGGGGAGGAGCTTTTGTGAGTCACTTTTCACTTCAGATGTTTGAGGGTTCCTGGGTGAATTTCCTGGTTCTTTAAAGGAGCTGTGACTCTCCCCCCCATCACAACTCAGAGGGATAGTCCGTAGAGCCAGTCCTTTGGAAAATGAGGTTTAGCATCCAAAGAGTATAGTTGTCAGGTCTGGGGTTGGAAATTCCTAGAGATTTGGGAGTGGAGTCTATGGAGGGTGGGGTCTGGGGAGGGGAGGGACCTCAGCTGAGTATACCACCTTAGATCCCACCCCCCCACCCCCCAAAACAGCCATCTTCTCCAGGGGAACCCAACTCTGTAGATCAGCGGGAATCTCAGGCCTTACTTGGAGGTTGGGGAACCCTAACAACAAGGGATTCTCTGATCTTGCTTGATTGCATCAATCGTGCAGGTGAATAGCCCAGTTACTCTGTCAATGTGGAATAAAATTCAAGCCCAGGAGCACCTCAAAGACCAGTCATATTGCCCAGGGGATACACTTTCATCAGCCAAAGCTCGCTTCGTCAGATCAGACTGACATATACCTGACCAAGAGAGCTCACAAAATCTGTAAAGGTGGGCAGCCGTGTTAGTCTGTTAGACTCACAGATGTTCCTACCCTGCCATAATTTTTGTTAGGCTTTGAGATGCTAAAAACGTAGTCCCCTGCGCAAGCACCGGTCGTTTCTGTCTCTGGGGTGGCGTTGCATCGTGATGTTTTCACAGCAGACTTTTTTTACGGGGTGGTTTGCCATTGCCTTCCCCAGTCATCTACACTTTCCCCCCAGCATGCCGACC